>NC_084586.2:15227500-15267500 GCF_033978685.3 Nerophis lumbriciformis | reverse complement strand
GGATATCACCACATGGGCTCAGGAAGACTTCAGAAAACCACTGTCAGTAACTACAGTTTGTCGCTACATCTGTAAGTACAAGTTAAAACTCTACTATGCAAAGCGAAAGCCATTTATCAACAACACCCAGAAACGCCGCCGGCTTCGCTGGGCCCGAGCTCATCTAAGATGGACTGATGCAAAGTGGAAAAGTGTTCTGTGGTCTGACGAGTCCACATTTCAAATTGTTTTTGGAAACTGTTGACGTTGTGTCCCCCGGACCAAAGAGTAGAAGAACCATTGGCGCAAAGTGTAAAATCCAGCATCTGTGATGGTATGGGGGTGTATTAGTGGGTAACTTACACATCTGTGAAGGCGCCATTAATACTGAAAGGTACATACAGGTTTTGGAGCAACATATGTTGCCATCCAAGCAAGGTTATCATGGACGCCCCTGCTTATTTCAGCAAGACAATGCCAAGCCACGTGTTACAACCGCGTGGCTTCATAGTAAAAGAGTGCGGGTACTAGACTGGCCTGCCTGTAGTCCAGACCTGTCTCCCATTGAAAATGTGTGGCGCATTATGAAGCCTAAAATAGCACAACGGAGACCCCCGGACTGTTGAACAACTTAAGCTGTACATCAAGCAAGAATGGGAAATAATTCCACCTGAAAAGCTTCAAAAATGTGTCTCCTCAGTTCCCAAACGTTAACTGAGTGTTGTTAAAAGGAAAGGCCATGTAACACAGTGGTAAAAATGCCCCAGTGACGACTTTTTTGCAACGTGTTGCTGCCATTAAATTCTAAGTTAATTATCCATCCATCCATTTTCTACCGCTTATTCCCTTCGGGGTTGCGGGGGGTGCTGGAGCCTATCTCAGCTACAATCGGGCGGAAGGCGGGATAATCCCTGGACAAGTCGCCACCTCATCGCAGGGCCAACACAGATAGACAGACAACATTCACACACTAGGGACCATTTAGTGTTGCCAATCAACCTATCCCCAGGTGCATGTCTGTGGAATTGTTGAATTTCAAGACAAAAAATGATTTTCAAGGTAAAAGTTGATTTTCAAGACAAAAAATGATTTTCAAGGTAAAAGTTGATTTTCAAGACAAAAAATGATTTTCAAGACAAAAAATGATTTTCAAGGTAAAAGTTGATTTTCAAGACAAAAAAATGATTTTCAAGGTAAAAGTTGATTTTCATGACAAAAAATGATTTTCAAAGTAAAAGTTGATTTTGAAGACAAAAAAATGATTTTCAAGGTAAAAGTTGATTTTCAAGACAAAAAATTATTTTCCAGGTAAAAGTTGATTTTCAAGGAAAACAATGATTTTCATGACAAAAAATATTTTCAAGGTAAAAGTTGATTTTCATGACAAAAAAATTATTTTCAAAGTAAAAGTTGATTTTGAAGACAAAAAAATGATTTTCAAGGTAAAATTTGATTTTCATGACAAAAAATGATTTTCAAAGTAAAAGTTGATTTTGAAGACAAAAAAAATGATTTTCAAAGTAAAAGTTGATTTTCAAGACAAAAAATTATTTTCCAGGTAAAAGTTGATTTTCAAGGAAAACAATGATTTTCATGACAAAAAATATTTTCAAGGTAAAAGTTGATTTTGAAGACAAAAAAATGATTTTCAAGGTAAAAGTTGATTTTCATGACAAAAAATGATTTTCAAAGTAAAAGTTGATTTTGCAGACAAAAAAATGATTTTCAAAGTAAAAGTTGATTTTCAAGACAAAAAATTATTTTCCAGGTAAAAGTTGATTTTCAAGGAAAACAATGATTTTCATGACAAAAAATATTTTCAAGGTAAAAGTTGATTTTCATGACAAAAAAATTATTTTCAAAGTAAAAGTTGATTTTGAAGACAAAAAAATGATTTTCAAACTAAAAGTTGATTTTCAAGACAAAAAATTATTTTCCAGGTAAAAGTTGATTTTCAAGGAAAACAATGATTTTCATGACAAAAAATATTTTCAAGGTAAAAGTTGATTTTCATGACAAAAAAAAATATTTTCAAAGTAAAAGTTGATTTTGAAGACAAAAAAATGATTTTCAAGGTAAAAGTTAATTATTATTAGCAAAAAAAAAACTAGTTTTTCAGTTCGATTGTTAAATATCTTGTCTTTGCAATTGAATATAAGTTGAAAAGAATTTGCAAATCATTGTATTCTGTTTTTATTTACCATTTACACAACGTGACAACTTCACTGGTTTTGGGTTTTGTACTAATAATAGTATCAATTACTTATGTTTTATATTTTGCTTTCATGTTAATTTTAATTTTGAGAAAATGTTGAGGCTCATTAAAAAACATTTTTAGAGACATTCAATATCGCTACATTATTATCTGCCTAGAGTCAGTTGTAGTCCGATAGTGTCGATCAAAAGTGAACAGTATTGTTTTAGTCAAGGCTGCATGTCCCAGCGTACTTACTTACGCCATCCTCTCTTCCCAGGGTGCAACGGGAGCAGCTGGCCGCCATCTTCCAGCTGCTGAGGGACAACACGGAGACGTTCGGGGACGTCTCCGAGGGCGACATGGAGGAGCAACTGCGCCTCTACTCCATCTGAGGACTCTCGCGCGTTGCCTTAGCGACGGCCAAGGACGCCGCCCGGTGAGCTAACGCCGCATTGTGGCGCGCAAGCGTTGTCGGATGTAGTTCCCAGGCTGAGGGGAGAAGCGGATGGAACTTCTTTTTTTTTTCTCTCCGAACCCTTAGCAGGATTTTTCTCGCCACGGTTCTGGATTCTACGAGAAGTTCCCCCACGCCCCGAATGAAGCGGAAAATATGGCGGATTGTGATGTTTTTTGTGAGGATACAAAATACCGTAGCTTCTAAGGCAGAGCTGGGCAATTATTTTGACTCGGGGGCCACATTGAGAGAAACAATGTGTCTGGGGGGGCCAATGTGTATGTGTGTATAAATGATATATAGGGATGATGTTTGATAAGAAATTATAGAGTTCGAGCCCATTATCGAGTCCTCTTATTGAACCGATTCCTTATCGATTCTCTCATCGAATCCAGATAGGTTGTTGTATGTGGAAAAAAACACAATATTTGGTTTAACAAAAGCCATACTTGCCAACCTTGAGACCTCCGATTTCGGGGGGTGGGGGTGAGGGCGGAGGCGTAGTCGGGGGTGGGGCGGGGGGCGTGGTTGGGGGCGTGGTTAAGATCTATATACAGTATATAAGAAATACTTGACTTTCAGTGAATTCTAGCTATATATATATATATATATATATATATATATATATATATAAATAAAATAAATACTTGAATTTCAGTGTTCATTTACAAACTACAACTCACAAACACTTTAGAGTTAGGCTCCACCATCAGAATGTGTACTTAAACTTATAAAGATCACATGGATATTATTCAGTGAGTTGATTCACCAAAACTAACCTATTATACAGGAAGAAAAAGCACACAGGACGTTTCAATTGTTCACAGACTGGTCGCGCTCATCAGAATGACAAGACACTTCCGGTCTGCAGGTGATAGCATTCAATTGGGAAGAAACACCCTACTGCCCCCTACTGACCAATGTGAATACTGATAAATGTGTAATGACAGCTCCAAAAACGAATTCAAACCACAAAATAAAATAAATAAATCAACACAAAAATGTGACACATTACGGGTGGGTCACATATGCATGTACAGTAGATGGCAGTATTGTCCTGTTTAAAAGTGTCACAACATTGCTGTTTACGGCAGACGAACTGCTTTACGGTAGACACTGTTGTTGTGTGTTGTCAACACGTCACTCAGGTCCGCCTGAATTTCGGGAGTTTTTCGGGAGAAAATTTGTCCCGGGAGGTTTTCGGGAGAGGCGCTGAATTTCGGGATTCTCCCGGAAAATCCGGGAGGGTTGGCAAGTATGACAAAAGCTCACTTTTATTTTATTTAAAAAAAAAAATAAATAAATAAAATTGACTGTTGCCCCCCTAAAAAAATAAAAAAAATAAATATTGACTGTTGTCACCCAAAGTATATTAAGTGGGATTTTTCAGAAAAGCAAATATATACAGTAACACAAAAACAACCTGTCTCTGTGATCACTATAGGTGTATAAATAATTATATAGTGTTAAATAAAATCAGTGCCTTGGGCACAAAACTGTAAATAATACAGCTCTCCAAAAAGTGCACTTCTGCTGCTATTGGAACATACTAACTACACACACTATGTTACGGCTACTCTTGCGTTCAAAAAGTTCGAATAAATAAAAATAAAGTAATGCAGAGTAGTCCTGAGGAGGAGGTGTTTGACTCACTAAATTCCTTAATAAGCACTCGCGGAGATATGTCGAGATTCCAAATGATCATAATTTATTTTCACAAACAAAACATATTCTCTGTGGTTGACTTTCAAAATAATCAAAATAACTTATTTAGCGTGGCTTCAATAATTTAGCAGTAAACAAACTGTTTCACTCCTCACTCCTTCAACATGTCTTCTTAATTATAGGAGGAGGAAGTGGCTCACCAGTAGGAGCGTGAGCAGCTGAAAACAATCAGTCAATCACAATGAAATCTAAAACATCCAATAATTCATCAACATCATTATTGACATTATTTGATTTCATTGTCAAAACAATTAATAAATAAATAATATAGATAGGCTCCAACATCCCGGCCCCTAATTGTGTGCTTTAGCAAAACAATTACATAAATAATAATATTCAAATGAGCCATAATAGAACAATCCAATCCAAACAATTATGTTCTTCAAATTCAAAGTTAATTAAGTTACTTGAGTTACTCGTCAAGTCTCTTCAAAGTCCATAGTCATATCTGAAGCGGTCATCGAGATAGGTTGTTGTATATGGAAAAAAACACAATATTTGGTTTAACAAAAGCTCACTTTTATTTTATAAGAAAAAAATAAAATAAATAAATAAAAATTGACTGTTACCCCCCGAAAAAAAATAAAAATAAAATATTGGCTGTTGTTACCCAAAGTATATTAAGTGGGATTTTTCAGAAAAGCAAATATATACAGTAACACAAAAACAACCTGTCTCTGTGATCACTATAGGTGTATAAATAATAATATAGTGTTAAATAAAATCAGTGCCTTGGGCACAAAACTGTAAATAATACAGCTCTCCAAAAAGTGCACTTCTGCTGCTATTGGAACACACTAACTACTAGAGATGCGCGGATAGGCAATTATTTCATCCGCAACCGCATCACAAAAGTCGTCAACCATCCGCCATCCACCCGAACTAACATTTAATCAAAACCGCACCCGCCCGCCATCCGCCACCCGCCCGTTGTTATATATCTAATATAGACGATGCAAGGCATTAGTGAGGTTATAAAGCTTTTGCCTGTTAAAGAAAGGAGACTGATCCAATTCAGCAGAGACATTCAATGCGTGCCGCGCTGTCACGGCCCAGACGCACACCAGTGCGCAATCATCTGGGAGCCGCGCTGAGCGCACCTCCAAGCGCGCTCGCGCCACTCAAACTGCTGCAGGCAGCTGCCTTCTATCTTGTTTTAACATCCTGTGGCACTCTTCTGGGATCACGGCGGACGAAACTGCTCATGCTCAGGGTGTTTGTGGAGGTTCGGGGTTTTGCACAAATGTGATGCACCATGTTAGATGTCCCGGTTTTGTGACTGTCGTAGACATAAACAGCGTCGCAGCTCTTGCAAATCACGTAGCCAGCATTACTATCATCCTGATTTACAACCTCATAAAAACGAGTCCACGCTGAACTTTTCTGGCCTTTTTTTCCCTGGTCTTTAGTATTCCCTTTTTTAGTTTGTCGCGTACCACGTTTGCTGCCGGCGTTGCCATCTCTTTTTTTTTTCTTCTTCTGTTGTGGCATGCTGCAGGTGCCTGCTCGTTTTTCGTATGTGGGTAACAACATTTAACTATGTATATATATTTCCGAATTGGTTTAACTGCCACCCGCCTGAATCTATTTAAAATCTAATTTTTTTTTATTTCAACCGCCCGACTCGACCCGCGGATAAAATCTAATTTTTTTTTAATTTCAACCGCCCGACCCGCGGATAATCCGCGGACTCCGCGGTTGTGTCTGCAAACCGCGCATCTCTACTAACTACACACACTATGACACTAAGAACACCACAGTCATCAATCAACAATTCTTCTTCCAAAAAATTATTTCAATGGTGAAAATACACGACTGGCAGCCATTTTAAGTCCTCAAAACATCCATTGAAACAGTGCACAAAAATCGTTTTTCAATAAACATCTTAGTATCAAATTTAAATACTTTCCACCTTAATATTGAGTTACATAAACAAGTTAAACAGTTTACTTACAGACTTATCTTTTCCAAGGCTTGTAAGAGCTAACACAACTTGTCTACTTCTCAATTGTCTCATGAACTGAACTGACGTCGCCAACCCGGAAGTGCCCAAACTAATGACGCGTAGTATTTTCATATCGCCACAAGGTGTCAGTAAGAGTCTACAATCAAATGGGCTTAACATTGCTCATTTGGGATTCGTTCCCAGGGATTCGAATAAAGAACCAACTCTTTTTCTTTACTATAGTGGCCTCGATAACGGGAACCGGTTCTCAAAAAGGGATTCGAGTCCATGGAATCGGTTCTTTTCTTATCAAACAACCGGGAGAACCAGTTTCGAACATCATCCCTAATGATATATACATATTTAGCTGTAAAAATGTGCTGTACAGTATGTGTGTTTGGGTCCCTTTTTTTCCAGGAACACTAATACCAAAAGTCACAATGTCCGATAGAGTTCTAGCAACGTTATGACAGACCACCTAAAAAAAAAACGGAATGGAATTTTACAGTTTTTTACTGAATGGGACACCCAAAATGTACATGAAAATAAAGAAAGTGGGATTTACAATATTATCTATGAACAATAAAAGACTGAATATTAACAACATATGAACGTCGCTCCTCTTTTACTTCTCAGACCAGCTCCTCCATAGTTGTGTATCTTTTACAGTCAAACAAAACACAACAAAAATGTAAAAAAAAAAGAGCAAAATTTGATTGCAAAAAAAACCCCACCAACAATAGATATATTATCACTTGATATGTCCGATAATATCGGCAGTTCGATTTTATCGGCCGATAAATGCTTTAAAAATGTAATGTCGGAAATGATCGGTATCGGTTTCAAAAAGTAAAATTTATGACTTTTTAAAACTCTGCTGTACGGAGCGGTACACGGACGTAGGGAAAAGTACTAGGTCACACATGATAGGGCTGTGTGTGTGTGTGTGTGTGTGTGTGTGTGTGTGTGTGTGTGTGTTCTTGTATTTCTACCTTTCTTGAGACCTCAACAAGGAAAAGTAGCTTCCATATGAGGAGGTGTGAACAAGTGATGACATAAATCATGGTCCCAATACGGAAAACCGTTGCATCTAATAGACAATGTCTCATTTGAAATCTATCAAAATGAGGGTGGTCCCAAAAAGGAGGGATTTTTCAAATTAACTGTGTCGCTTTTATAAGTGCTCCCCCTCTGGTCAACATATGAAATAACAAGTGTGTGTAAGAAATTGAAATGTGCCCCCTTTGGCCAAAATTAATGGGGAAAAAAAAAAAAAAATCATATAGAGACATACTTTAATGACTTGAAGTAAATAATGAAGATTAAAAACCAATTACAAACAACAATTTTTTTTTTTACTAAAAGCAGTCTTTTTCTCACAATGTGTCGACTTTTTTCTTATAAAATTGGGAACAATTTCTCATATTTCTGTTTCTGTAATATTGCAATATTTTCTCGTAGAACTATTACTTTTTTTAAATGTAAAATTATTACTTTTTAATGCAAACGGGTGACATTTGTCATGTAAAATTCTGACTTTTACCCCAATGTTTTGTTGTTCCTGTAAACCAGTGACATTTTTTTGGAGTAAAATTACAACTTTTGTCATAATTTTGCCAAGTTCAATTCCGATTATTAAAGTATTGCCAACATTTTAAAGTTTTCTTATAAAATTGTGACTTGTCGAGTGAATTTATGACTCTTTTCATTAAATTGTCAAAATGTTAAGCTTTTCTTGTAAAATTGCATCATATTGAGTACAATTCCAACTTCTATCATAATATTGCACCAATGTTTCGTTTTTCTTGTAAAATTTTGACTTGCGTTGAGTAGAATTACGACTTTTATTATAACACTGCCAAAATTCTAAGTTTTTCTTGTGCAATTTTGACCTTTTTATTGTGAAATTCCAACTAATTTTTCACAACAAGCTTTTTTGTATTTGCATAGTATGTATATATTATTAATGTTGTAAATACACATCTTTATATATCTAGAAAGGCTGGTCCTAAAGAGGTAGGCATTTTTCTCAGGTCTCAAGAAGGTAAGAAATACAAGAAAGTGTGTATGTGTGTGTGTGTGTGTGTGTGTGTGTGTGTGTGTGTGTGTGTGTTCTTGTATTTCTACCTTTCTTGAGACCTCAACAAGGAAAAGTAGCTTCCATATGAGGAGGTGTGAACAAGTGATGACATAAATCATGGTCCCAATACGGAAAACCGTTGCATCTAATAGACAATGTCTCATTTGAAATCTATCAAAATGAGGGTGGTCCCAAAAAGGAGGGATTTTTCAAATTAACTGTGTCGCTTTTATAAGTGCTCCCCCTCTGGTCAACATATGAAATAACAAGTGTGTGTAAGAAATTGAAATGTGCCCCCTTTGGCCAAAATTAATGGGGGAAAAAAATAAAATAATCATATAGAGACATACTTTAATGACTTGAAGTAAATAATGAAGATTAAAAACCAATTACAAACAACAAATATTTTTTTTACTAAAAGCAGTCTTTTTCTCACAATGTGGTGACATTTGTCATGTAAAATTCTGACTTTTATCACAATATTGCCAATGTTTTGTTGTTCCCGTAAAATAGTGAACATTTTTTGAATAAAATGATGACTTTTAGTCATAATTTTGCCAAGTTAAATTCTGATTATTATTATAATATTGCCAAAATATTAAAGTTTTCTTATAAAATTGTGACTTTTGTCGAGTAATTTTACAACACTTTTCATAAAATGTCGCACACATGTTCAGTTTTTCTTGTGAAATGTTGACTTGCGTTGAGTAAAGTTACAACTTTTATTATAATACTGCCAAAATTCTAAGTTTTTCTTGTGAAATTGTGACCTTTTTCTTGTGAAATTCCAACTCATTTTTCACAACAAGATTTTGTATATTTGCGTAGTATGTATATATTATTAATGTTGTAAATACACATCTTTATATATCTAGAAAGGCTGGTCCTAAAGAGGTAGGCATTTTTCTCAGGTCTCAAGAAGGTAAGAAATACAAGAAAGTGTGTATGTGTATGTGTGTGTGTGTGTGTGTGTGTGTGTGTGTGTGTGTGGGGGCGGGGGGGGTTCTTGTATTTCTACCATTCTTGAGACATCAACAAGGAAAAGTAGCTTGCATATGAGGAGGTGTGAACAAGTGATGACATAAATCATGGTCCCAATACGGAAAACCATCGCATCTAATAGAGAATGTCTCATTAGCACCCCTGGTGGTGAAATCTATCGAAATGAGGGTGGTCCCAAAAAGGAGGGATTTTTCACATTGACTGTGTGTCGCTTTTAAAAGTGCTCCCCCTCTGGTCAACATATGAAATAACAAGTGTGTGTAAAAATTTGAAGTGCTCCCCCTCTGGTCAACATATGAAATAACAAGTGTGTGTAAGAAATTAAAATGCGCCCCCTTTGGCCAAAATTAATGAAAAAAATTCAATATGTATATAGAGACATTCTGTAATAACTTGATGTAAATTATGAAAATTAAAAACCAATTACAAACAAAAAATAACTAAAAGCAGTGTTTTTCTCACAATGTGTCGACTTTTTTCTTATAAAATTGGGAACAATTTCTCATATTATTTCTGTTTCAGTAATATTGCAATATTGTCTCGTAAAATTATTACTTTTTTAATGTAAAATTATTACTTTTTAATGCAAAATTCTGACTTATCACAATATTGCCAATTTTTTGTTGTTCCCGTAAAATAGTGAATTTTGTTTGAGTAAAATTATGAAAAAAAAAATGTATATGGCGACATACTGTGATAACTTGAAGTAAATAATGAAGATTAACAACCAATTACAAACAAAAAATTCAACAAGAAAAAAAATTCTAAAAGCAGTCTTTTTCTCACAATGTGTCGACTTTTTTCGTATAAAATTGGGAACAATTTTTCATATTATTTCTGTTTCAGTAATATTGCAATATTTTCTCGTAAAATTATTACTTTTTTATGTAAAACTATTACTTTTTAATGCAAAGTGGTGACATTTGTCATGTAAAATTCTGACTTTTATCACAACATTACCAATGTTTTGTTTTTCCTGTAAAATGGTGAACAATGTTTGAGTAAAATGATGACTTTTGTCATAATTTTGCCAAGTTAAATTATGATTATTATAATATTGCCAAAATGTTAAAGTTTTCTTATAAAATTGTGACTTTTGTCGAGTAATTTTACAACACTTCATAAAATGTCGCACACATGTTCAGTTTTTCTTGTGAAATGTTGACTTGCGTTGAGTAAAGTTACGACTTTTATTATAATACTGCCAAAATTCTAAGTTTTTCTTGTGAAATTGTGACCTTTTTCTTGTGAAATTCCAACTCATTTTTCACAACAAGATTTTTTATATTTGCATAGTATGTATATATTATTAATGTTGTAAATACACATCTTTATATATCTAGAAAGGCTGGTCCTAAAGAGGTAGGCATTTTTCTCAGGTCTCAAGAAGGTAAGAAATACAAGAAAGTGTGTATGTGTATGTGTGTGTGTGTGTGTGTGTGGGGGGGGGGGGGGGGGGTTCTTGTATTTCTACCATTCTTGAGACATCAACAAGGAAAAGTAGCTTGCATATGAGGAGGTGTGAACAAGTGATGACATAAATCATGGTCCCAATACGGAAAACCATTGCATCTAATAGAGAATGTCTCATTTGCACCCCTGGTGGTGAAATCTATCAAAATGAGGGTGGTCCCAAAAAGGAGGGATTTTTCACATTGACTGTGTGTCGCTTTTAAAAGTGCTCCCCCTCTGGCCAACATATGAAATAACAAGTGTGTGTAAAAATTTGAAGTGCTCCCCCTCTGGTCAA
This sequence comes from Nerophis lumbriciformis, assembly GCF_033978685.3. Classification (NCBI taxonomy): domain Eukaryota; kingdom Metazoa; phylum Chordata; class Actinopteri; order Syngnathiformes; family Syngnathidae; genus Nerophis; species Nerophis lumbriciformis. The sequence goes on along the minus strand of NC_084586.2, from coordinate 15,256,368 downwards.
CATATGAAATAACAAGTGTGTGTAAGAAATTAAAATGCGCCCCCTTTGGCCAAAATTAATGAAAAAAATTAAATATGTATATAGAGACATACTGTAATAACTTGATGTAAATTATGAAAATTAAAAACCAATTACAAACAAAAAATTAACTAAAAGCAGTGTTTTTCTCACAATTTGTCGACTTTTTTCTTATAAAATTGGGAACAATTTCTCATATTCTTTCTGTTTCTGTAATATCGCGATATTGTCTCGTAAAATTATTACTTTTTTAATGTAAAATTATTACTTTTTAATGCAAAATTCTGACTTATCACAATATTGCCAATTTTTTGTTGTTCCTGTAAAATAGTGAATTTTGTTTGAGTAAAATTATGAAAAAAAAAATTATAAGGAGACATACTGTGATAACTTGAAGTAAATAATGAAGATTAACAACAAAAAATTCAACAAGAAAAAATGTACTAAAAGCAGTCTTTTTCTCACAATGTGTCGACTTTTTTCGTATAAAATTGGGAACCATTTCTCATATTATTTCTGTTTCTGTAATATTGCAATATTTTCTCGTAAAATGATAACTTTTTTATGTAAAACTTTTACTTTTTAATGCAAAGTGGTGACATTTGTCATGTAAAATTCAGATTTTTATCACAACATTGCCAATGTTTTGTTGTTCCAGTAAAATGGTGAACAATTTTTGAGGAAAATGATGACTTTTGTCATAATTTTGCCAAGTTAAATTATGATTATTATAATATTGCCAAAATGTTAAAGTTTTCTTATAAAAATTTACGACTCTTTTCATAAAATATCGCACACATGTTCAGTTTTTCTTGTAAAATGTTGACTTGCGTCGAGTGAAATTACGACTTTTATTATAATACTGCCAAAATTCTAAGTTTTTCTTGTGAAATTGTGACCTTTTTCTTGTGAAATTCCAACTCATTTTTCACAACAAGCTTTTTTATATTTGCATAGTATGTATATATTATTAACGTTGTAAATACACATCTTTATATATCTAGAAAGGCTGGTCCTAAAGAGGTAGGCATTTTTCAGAGGTCTCAAGAAGGTAAGAAATACAAGAAAGTGTGTATATGTGTGTGCGCTGTGCGTGTGTGTGGGCGGGGGTTCTTGTATTTCTACCATTCTTGAGACATCAACAAGGAAAAGTAGCTTCCATATGAGGAGGTGTGAACAAGTGATGACATAAATCATGATCCCGATACGGAAAACCATTGCATCTAATAGAGAATGTCTCATTAGCACCCCTGGTGGTGAAATCTATCAAAATGAGGGTGGTCCCAAAAAGGAGGGATTTTTCACATTGACTGTGTGTCGCTTTTAAAAGTGCTCCCCCTCTGGTCAACATATGAAATAAGTGTGTGTAAAAATTTGAAATGCTCCCCCTCTGGTCAACATATGAAATAACAAGTGTGTGTAAGAAATTAAAATGCACCCCCTTTGGCCAAAATTAATGAAAAAAATTAAATATGTATATAGAGACATACTGTAATAACTTGATGTAAATTATGAAAATTAAAAAACAATTACAAACAAAAAATTAACTAAAAGCAGTGTTTTTCTCACAATGTGTCGACTTTTTTTCTTATAAAATTGGGAACAATTTCTCATATCATTTCTGTTTCAGTAATATCGCAATATTGTCTCGTAAAATTATTACTTTTTTAATGTAAAATTATTACTTTTTAATGCAAAATTCTGACTTATCACAATATTGCCAATTTTCTGTTGTTCCTGTAAAATAGTAAATTTTGTTTGAGTAAAATTATGAAAAAAAAAATTATAAGGAGACATACTGTGATAACTTGAAGTAATTAATGAAGATTAACAACAAAAAATTCAACAAGAAAAAATGTACTAAAAGCAGTCTTTTTCTCACAATGTGTCGACTTTTTTCGTATAAAATTGGGAACCATTTCTCATATTATTTCTGTTTCTGTAATATTGCAATATTTTCTCGTAAAAGTATTACTTTTTTTATGTAAAACTATTACTTTTTAATGCAAAGTGGTGACATTTGTCATGTAAAATTCTGACTTTTATCACAACATTGCCAATGTTTTGTTTTTCCTGTAAAATGGTGAACAATTTTTGAGGAAAATGATGACTTGTCATAATTTTGCCAAGTTAAATTATGATTATTATAATATTGCCAAAATGTTAAAGTTTTCTTATAAAAGTGTGACTTTTGTCGAGTAAATTTACGACTCTTTTCATAAAACATCGCACACATGTTCAGTTTTTCTTGTAAAATGTTGACTTGCGTCGAGTAAAATTACGACTTTTATTATAACACTGCCAAAATTCTAAGTTTTTCTTGTGAAATTGTGACCTTTTTCTTGTGAAATTCCAACTCATTTTTCACAACAAGCTTTTTTATATTTGCATAGTATGTATATATTATTAACGTTGTAAATACATATCTTTATATATCTAGAAAGGCTGGTCCTAAAGAGGTAGGCATTTTTCAGAGGTCTCAAGAAGGTAAGAAATACAAGAAAGTGTGTATGTGTGTGTGTGTGTGTGGGGGGGGGTCTTGTATTTCTACCATTCTTGAGACATCAACAAGGAAAAGCACCTTCCATATGAGGAGGTGTGAACATGTGATGACATAAATCATGGTCCCAATACGGAAAACCATCGCATCTAATAGAGAATGTCTCATTAGCACCCCTGGTGGTGAAATCTATCAAAATTAGGGTGGTGCCAAAAAGGAGGGATTTTTCAAATTGACTGTGTCGCTTTTAAAAGTGCTCCTCCTTTGGCCAACATATGAAATAACAAGTGTGTGTAAAAATTTGAAGTGCTCCCCCTCTGGTCAACATATGAAATAACAAGTGTGTGTAAGAAATTAAAATGCACCCCCTTTGGCCAAAATTAATGAAAAAAATTCAATATGTATATAGAGACATACTGTAATAACTTGATGTAAATTATGAAGATTAAAAACCAATTACGAACAAAAAATTAACTAAAAGCAGTGTTTTTCTCACAATGTGTCGACTTTTTTCGTATAAAATTGGGAACAATTTCTCATAATATTTCTGTTTCTGTAATATTGCAATATTTTCTCGTAGAACTATTACTTTTTTTAAATGTAAAATTATTACTTTTTAATGCAAACGGGTGACATTTGTCATGTAAAACTCTGACTTTTACCCCAATGTTTTGTTGTTCCTGTAACCCAGTGACATTTTTTTGGAGTAAAATTACAACTTTTGTCATCATTTTGCCAAGTTCAATTCCGATTATTAAAATATTGCCAAAATTTAAAAGTTTTCTTATAAAATTGTGACTTGTCGAGTGAATTTATGACTCTTTTCATAAAATTGTCAAAATGTTAAGCTTTTCTTGTAAAATTGCATCTTATTGAGTACAATTCCAACTTTTATCATAATATTGCACCAATGTTTCGTTTTTCTTGTAAAGTTTTGACTTGCGTCGAGTAAAAATACGACTTTTATTATAACACTGCCAAAATTCTAAGTTTTTCTTGTGAAATTGTGACCTTTTTCTTGTGAAATTCCAACTCATTTTTCACAACAAGCTTTTTTATATTTGCATAGTATATATATATTATTAATGTTGTAAATTCACATCTTTATATATCTAGAAAGGCTGGTCCTAATGAGGTAGGCATTTTTCAGAGGTCTCAAGAAGGTAAGAAATACAAGAAAGTGTGTATATGTGTGTGCGTGTGCACGTGCATGTGTGTGTGTGTGTGTGTGTGTGTGTTTGCAGACAGGCCCTGCCCATGACTGGTGTTACCAGGTGCAGTCTGCTTGAGCAGGTGCAAGGTGAGGCGCCTCCTCGTCTTACGCGATGGCCTTCTACACCTCCAGGGTTAGGAATTTGCTGCTTGTCATCTTGCTCGGCGTTGTGTCTTTTTTGGTGTGCCAGACCAAATTATCCAGGTAAGGCTCCCTTTTTTTTGTTGTTGTTGCACCAATTAAGGCCAGGAGGTTGCAGGTAAGGAGGATTAGGGTTAGAACCGGACAACACAAAGAAGCAAAGTAGGCTGTTTTTCTACACTATTTTGACCTTTGTCGATTAAAAAAAGATTGAGGTAATATTTAGCATACCTCAATTCTGTAGCTTACTCGTCAATAAGCCGTTTTTCTCGCTTTGCCTGCCCCTGAAAAGACATTCAAGCTCTCGTTACTCCACCTAACTGGACCACTTTCTCAAGGAAATGGGATCTGGTCATGGCGGTCCGTTGGTCCGGGATAAATTCCGCCGGCCGGGCTCGGGAGGGAAACTCCACGGCGTTCAGTACAACAAAGTACGAGTCATGGGTGAACTCCACGCCCCCTGCGGAGTGGAATAGCGAGCCAGGGACCACGCTCGGCGTCCCTCCCGAGACCCCCATGCCCATCCTGCTGGCAAAAAACTTCTCCAAGCTTCCGGTGTGGGATTTTGAGGACGTTTACAACCAGGATGCTGCACCCAGACAGTCGGTAAGAAATGTTCAAACAACACTGCTGTAGAACTTTTTTTAGTTTTTTATGTCAAAATCCAAATGATGTCAAAATCTCCCTAAAGTTGTCCCATTCATTTTTGCTACATTTGTTTTGTGTAATATAGTTCTTATGTTATTCATGTTTTGTTATTCATATCCAGCCCCGCCCAGACATTTTTTTAAATCTACCCAAACGGGTTGCAAATATTTGTGGTGCAAAATTTGTTTGGTCCATTATAGAGACGAGAAATGCGTTAAAATGTAATATCGGAAATTATCGGTATCGTTTTTTTTATTATCGGTATCGTTTTTTTTGTTGTTGTTTTTTTGTTTGTTTTATTAAACCAACATAAAAAAACACAAGAAACACTTACAATTAGTGCACCAACCCAAAAAACCTCCCTCCCCCATTTACACTCATTCACACAAAAGGGTTGTTTCTTTCTGTTATTAATATTCTGGTTCCTACATTATATATCAATATATATCAATACAGTCTGCAAGGGATACAGTCCGTAAGCACACATGATTGGTCCACTAATAGTACTAACCTTTAACACTTAATTTGACTCATTTTCATGAATTACTAGTTTCTATGTAACTGTTTTTATATTATTACTATCAACACCGTGTATGGCGAGGATGGTGTTCTGCTGACCTCGACTGCGGATGTTGTGGATCGGTGGAGAGAATACTTCGAAGACCTCCTCAATCCCACCAACACGTCTTCCTATGAGGAAGCAGTGCCTGGGGAGTCTGTGGTGGGCTCTCCTATTTCTGGGGCTGAGGTTGCTGAGGTAGTTAAAAAGCTCCTCGGTGGCAAGGCCCCAGGGGTAGATGAGATCCGCCCGGAGTTCCTTAAGGCTCTGGATGCTGTGGGGCTGTCTTGGTTGACAAGACTCTGCAGCATCGCGTGGACATCGGGGGCGGTACCTCTGGATTGGCAGACCGGGGTGGCGGTTCCTCTCTTTAAGAAGGGGAACCGGAGGGTGTGTTCTAACTATCGTGGGATCACACTCCTCAGCCTTCCCGGTAAGGTCTATTCAGGTGTACTGGAGAGGAGGCTACGCCGGATAGTCGAACCTCGGATTCAGGAGGAACAGTGTGGTTTTCGTCCTGGTCGTGGAACTGTGGACTAGCTCTATACTCTCGGCAGGGTCCTTGAGGGTGCATGGGAGTTTGCCCAACCAGTCTACATGTGTTTTGTGGACTTGGAGAAAGCATTCGACCGTGTCCCTCGGGAAGTCCTGTGGGGAGTGCTCAGAGAGTATGGGGTATCGGACTGTCTGATTGTGGCAGTCCGCTCCCTGTATGATCAGTGCCAGAGCTTGGTCCGCATTGCCGGTAGTAAGTCGGACACGTTTCCAGTGAGGGTTGGACTCCGCCAAGGCTGCCCTTTGTCACCGATTCTGTTCATAACTTTTATGGACAGAATTTCTAGGCGCAGTCAAGGCGTTGAGGGGATCTGGTTTGGTGGCTGCAGGATTAGGTCTCTGCTTTTTGCAGATGATGTGGTCCTGATGGCTTCATCTGGCCAGGATCTTCAGCTCTCACTGGATCGGTTCGCAGCTGAGTGTGAAGCGACTGGGATGAGAATCAGCACCTCCAAGTCCGAGTCCATGGTTCTCACCCGGAAAAGGGTGGAGTGCCAACTCCGGGTTGGGGAGGAGATCTTGCCCCAAGTGGAGGAGTTCAAGTACCTCGGAGTCTTGTTCACGAGTGAGGGAAGAGTGAATCGTGAGATCGACAGGCGGATCGGTGCGGCGTCTTCAGTAATGCGGACGCTGTATCGGTCCGTTGTGGTGAAGAAGGAGCTGAGCCGGAAGGCAAAGCTCTCAATTTACCGGTCGATCTACGTTCCCATCCTCACCTATGGTCATGAGCTTTGGGTTATGACCGAAAGGACAAGATCACGGGTACAAGCGGCCGAAATGAGTTTCCTCCGCCGGGTGGCGGGGCTCTCCCTTAGAGATAGGGTGAGAAGCTCTGTCATTCGGGGGGAGCTCAAAGTAAAGCCGCTGCTCCTCCACATCGAGAGGAGCCAGATGAGGTGGTTCGGGCATCTGGTCAGGATGCCACCTGAACGCCTCCCTAGGGAGGTGTTTAGGGCACGTCCGACCGGTAGGAGGCCGCGAGGAAGACCCAGGACACGTTGGGAAGACTATGTCTCCCGGCTGGCCTGGGAACGCCTCGGGGTCCCACAGGAAGAGCTGGACGAAGTGGCTGGGGAGAGGGAAGTCTGGGCTTCCCTGCTTAGGCTGCTGCCCCCGCGACCCGACCTCGGATAAGCGGAAGAAGATGGATGGATGGATGGATGTTTTTATATTGTTTTACTTTCTTTTTTATTCAAGAAAATGTTTTTAATTTATTTATCTTTTTTAATTTTATGAATTTTTTTTTAAAAGTACCTTATCTTCACCATACCTGGTTGTTCAAATTAGTCATAATAATGTGTTCGTTCCACGACTGTATATATCGGTTGATATCAGTATCGGCTGCAGGGGCACCGAAAAGGGGGGGGTAAAGGAGACGGATTCTAGGGGCCCATGATGGAGGGGGGCCCAGAGAGGCCCCTAATGATGATGAAATTATAATACAGAAAAAATAATGACACTGTGTTGGGGGTCCTGTAAAGATTCGTTTCATGGGGCCCAAAATCCCTAGCGGCGCCCCTGATCGGCTGATATCGGTATCGGTAATTAAAGAGTTGGACAATATCGGATATCGGCAAAAAGCCATTATCGGACATCCCTAGTCTATTACAGTTTTTATGTTAACGTTTTATGATTTTTTTTTTATGTTATAAATAGGGATGTACGATAATGGCTTTTTGCCGATTTCCGATATTGTCCAACTCTTTAATTACCGATACCGATATCAACCGATACCGATATATGCAGTCGTGGAATTAACACATTATTATGCCTAATTTGGACAACCAGGTATGGTAAAGATAAAGTTCTTTTAAAAAAATAAAATAAGATAAAATAAGATAAATAAATTAAAAACATTTTCTTGAATAAAAAAAGAAAGTAAAACAATATAAAACAGTTACATAAAACCTAGTAATGAATGAAAATGAAAAGTTTTTTATGTTTACTTAATAAAAAAACAAAACAAAACAAAAAAACGATACCGATAATAAAAAAAACGATACCGATAATTTCCGATATTACATTTTAAAGCATTTATCGGCCGATAATATCGACGGGACGACATTATCGGACATCTCTAGTTATAAACATGTTATCATTTATATCCAGACCCCCAACCATGTCAAAATCTCCCCAAACTTTTCCTTTTTGAAGAAGTTGAAGTGCCAATGATTGTCACACACACAAACACTAGGTATGGTGAAATGATCCTCTGCATTTGACCCATCATCCTTGATCACCCCCTGGGAGGTGAGAGGAGCAGTGAGCAGCAGCGGTGGCCGCGCCCGGGAATCAATTTTGGTGATTTAACCCCCAATTCCAACCCTTGATGCTGAGTGCCAAGCAGGGAGGTAATAATACTCCTATGTTTAATGCGCCAACAATCCATCAAGCGGTGCGGCTTCATAGCTTACCAAAGTCGTACTAAAAACATTTTTGACAGATTTTTGACAGATTTTTGAGCGCCGTGTGAGTGCCTCAATGAAATATTTAACGTTTTGGGTGTTGTTTACTGGCGTCATCTTGCAGTCTACACGTATCTCTTATGTATGACTGCCATCTACTGGTCAGACGTATCATTACACCATGTACCATAAAAAATAGCTGGTTTGCACACAGAGCCATGGTTTGTACACAGAGACATGGTTTGCACACAGAGACATGGTTTGTACACAGAGACATGGTTTGTACACAGAGACATGGTTTGTACACAGAGCCATGGTTTGTACACAGAGACATGGTTTGTAAACAAAGGCATGGTTTACACACAGAGACATGGTTTGCACACAGAGCCATGGTTTGTACACAGAGACATGGTTTGTACACAAAGACATGGTTTGTACACAGAGACATGGTTTGTACACAGAGACATGGTTTGTAAACAAAGGCATGGTTTGCACACAGAGACATGGTTTGTACACAGAGACATGGTTTGTACACAGAGACATGGTTTGCACACAGAGGCATGGTTTGTACACAGAGACATGGTTTGCACACAGAGGCATGGTTTGCACACAGAGACATGGTTTGTACAAAATGGCATGGTTTGTACACAGAGACATGGTTTGCACACAGAGACATGGTTTGCACACAGAGACATGGTTTGTACACAGAGACATGGTTTGTACACAGACATGGTTTGTACACAGAGACATGGTTTGTACACAGAGACATGGTTTGCACACAGAGACATGGTTTGTACACAGAGACATGGTTTGCACACAGAGACATGGTTTGTACACAGAGACATGGTTTGTACACAGAGACATGGTTTGCACACAGAGACATGGTTTGTACACAAAGACATGGTTTGCACACAGAGACATGGTTTGCACACAGAGACATGGTTTGCACACAGAGACATGGTTTGCACACAGAGACATGGTTTGTACACAGAGACATGGTTTGCACACAGAGACATGGTTTGTACACAGAGACGTGGTTTGTACACAGAGACGTGGTTTGCACACAGAGACATGGTTTGTACACAGAGACATGGTTTGTACACAGAGACATGGTTTGTACACAGAGACATGGTTTGTACACAGAGACATGGTTTGTACACAGAGACGTGGTTTGTACACAGAGACGTGGTTTGTACACAGAGACATGGTTTGTACACAGAGACGTGGTTTGTACATAGAGACATGGTTTGCACACAGAGACATGGTTTGCACACAGAGATGTGGTTTGCACACAGAGGCATACTCGGCTCGCTCTAATAGTTGGTAAATAACATAATAAGTATAATCATTTTTCACAGCACAAGTTTGGGGAGATTTCAACTTAAAAACCTTCCAACACAAAGGACCAGCAGTGTTGTTGTGTGAATGCTCCAAAGCATGCGTTTCTACACCAAGATTCATATATCAATCAAACTTCAACTTCTTCTTCTTCTTCTCCAGATTTTTCTTTTTCAGCATTTCACTTCAACTTCAGCATTGGAGCATTCATCCTTCAGGAATGGCCTCATGTAGTTTGAGCTAATATTTGCAATGATAACTTCACACAGTCGAGGAAATGTGAGGGACTTGAATCCTCCGCACTAAACTTGCAAATGTTCTGTTGTTTTTTTTACCTAGACGTGCCAACAATCCCTCAGGAATTCCCAGGATGAGAGCTTCAGGAAGGCATTCCTTCCCAACATTCGCTTGTTCCTGCACAAAGACAACATCAACATGAGCGAGTGGAACAGACTCTCCCACTTCAACAATCCCTTTGGCTTCATGGGCTTCACTTACGACGGTACGTTTCAGCCTTCATCTTATAATGACAATCATTTGATTGACGATATTACACTGTCAACTTAGCTGCAAACTCGACATCACACGTCTGTTTGTGGCGGAGGTTATGACACCTTTCACATAACATCCGCTTTTCATTCATCTTTCACCTTGTAAACATCTGCATTTTCAACATTAAAATTATTTAAAAAAAAAAATTAAAATAACAATTAACAAATTGCAGGACTTTTAACACACAGGTGTCAAACTCACCATTTTATTTGGCCCTAGAAAGCCTGGAAATAATATGTATCTATAAAGTACCGTATTTTCCGGACTATAAGGCGCACTTAAAATCATTTTTTCCCCTCAAAACTGGACAGTGCGCCTTATAACCCCGTGCACCTAATGTAAGGAATAATTCTGGTTGTGCTTACCGACCTCGAAGCTATTTTATTTGCTACATGGTGTAATGATAAGTGTGACCAGTAGATGGAAGTCACACATAAGAGATACGTGTGGACTGCATTATGATGGCAGTCACACATAAGAGCTATGTGTAGACTGCATTATGATGGCAGTTGCACATAAGAGATATGTGTAGACTGCTATATGATGGCAGTCACACATAAGAGATGCATGTAGACTGCATTATAATGGCAGTCACAAATAAGAGCTACATGTAGACTGCATTATGATGGCAGTCACACATAAGAGGTACGTGTGGACTGCATTATGATGGCAGTCACACATAAGAGATGCGTGTGGACTGCATTATAATGGCAGTTGCACATAAGAGATACGTGTAGACTGCAATATGATGGCAGTCACACATAAGAGATACGTGTGGACTGCATTATGATGGCAGTCACACATAAGAGATACATGTAGACTGCAATATGATGGCAGTCACACATAAGAGATACGTGTGGACTGCATTATGATGGCAGTCACACATAAGAGATGCGTGTGGACTGCATTATAATGGCAGTTGCACATAAGAGATACGTGTGGACTGCATTATGATGGCAGTTGCACATAAGAGATACGTGTCGACTGCAATATGATGGCAGTCACACATAAGAGATACGTGTGGACTGCAATATGATGGCAGTCACACATAAAAGATACATGTAGACTGCAATATGATGGCAGTCACACATAAGAGATACGTGTAGACCGCAATATGATGGCAGTCACACAAGAGATGCATGTAGACTGCAATATGATGGCAGTCACACATAAGAGATATGTGTAGACTGCATTATGATGGCAGTCACACATAAGAGATACGTGTGGACTGCATTATGATGGCAGTTGCACATAAGAGATACGTGTGGACTGCATTATGATGGCAGTTGCACATAAGAGATATGTTTAGACTGCAATATGATGGCAGTCACACATAAGAGATGCGTGTAGACTGCATTATGATGGCAGTCACACATAAGAGATATGTGTGGACTGCATTATGATGGCAGTTGCACATAAGAGATATGTTTAGTCTGCAATATGATGGCAGTCACACATAAGAGATACATGTAGACTGCAATATGATGGCAGTCACACATAAGAGATACGTGTGGACTGCAATATGATGGCAGTCACACATAAGAGATACGTGTAGACTGCAATATGATGGCAGTCACACATAAGAGATACGTGTGGACTGCATTATGATGGCAGTCACACATAAAAGATATGTGTAGACTGCAATATGATGGCAGACACACATAAGAGATACGTGTGGACTGCATTATGATGGCAGTCACACATAAGAGATACGTGTAGACTGCAATATGATGGCAGTCACACATAAGAGATACGTGTGGACTGCATTATGATGGCAGTCACACATAAAAGATATGTGTAGACTGCAATATGATGGCAGTCACACATAAGAGAGACGTGTAGACTGCATTATGATGGCAGTCACACATAAGAGATGTGTGTAGACTGCATTATGATGGCAGTCACACAAGAGATACGTGTGGACTGCAATATGATGGCAGTCACACAAGAGATACGTGTGGACTGCAATATGATGGCAGTCACACATAAGAGATGCATGTAGACTGCAATATGATGGCAGTCACACAAGAGATGCATGTAAACTGCAATATGATGGCAGTCACACATAAGAGATATGTGTAGACTGAATTATGATGGCAGTCACACATAAGAGATACATGTGGACTGCAATATGATGGCAGTCACACATAAGAGATACGTGTGGACTGCATTATGATGGCAGTTGCACATAAGAGATACGTGTGGACTGCATTAGGATGGCAGTCACACATAAGAGATACGTGTAGACTGCAATATGATGGCAGTCACACATAAGAGATGCGTGTAGACTGCATTATGATGGCAGTTGCACATAAGAGATACGTGTGGAATGCAATATGATGGCAGTCACACAAGAGATGCATGTAAACTGCAATATGATGGCAGTCACACAGAAGAGATACGTGTGGACTGCATTATGATGGCAGTCACACATAAGAGATGCGTGTAGACTGCATTATGATGGCAGTCACACATAAGAGCTACGTGTAGACTGCATTATGATGGCAGTCACACATAAGAGATACGTGTGGACTGAAATATAATGGCAGTCACACATAAGAGCTACGTGTAGACTGCATTATGATGGCAGTTGCACATAAGAGCTACGTGTGGACTGCAATATGATGGTAGTCACACATAAGACATGCATGTAGACTGCAATATGATGGCAGTCACACATAAGAGATATGTGTGGACTGCATTATGATGGCAGTTGCACATAAGAGATATGTTTAGTCTGCAATATGATGGCAGTCACACATAAGAAATGCGTGTAGACTGCATTATGATGGCAGTCACACATAAGAGCTACGTGTAGACTGCATTGTGATGCAGTCACACATAAGAGATACATGTAGACTGCAATATGATGGCAGTCACACATAAGAGATACGTGTAGACTGCATTATGATGGCAGTCACACATAAGAGATACGTGTGGACTGCAATATGATGGCAGTCACACAAGAGATACGTGTGGACTGCAATATGATGGCAGTCACACAAGAGATACGTGTAGACTGCAATATGATGGCAGTCACACATAAGAGCTACGTGTGGACTGCAATATGATGGCAGTCACACATAAGAGATACGTGTGGACTGCATTATGATGGCAGTTGCACATAAAAGATACATGTAGACTGCAATATGATGGCAGTCACACATAAGAGCTACGTGTAGACTGCATTATGATGGCAGTCACACATAAGAGATACATGTAGACTGCAATATGACTCAAGTAAACAACACCAAAATCCGGTGCTCTTTATATATGAAAAAAAGATAGAAAATAAACCATCGGCAGTGCGCCTTATAGTCCGGTGCGCCCTATGGTCCGGAAAATATGGTACTGTAACTTTTCTTGCTAAATGTATTCTTTCTTTCTATTTCGGGAGAAAATAAATACATGTACTCAATGTAATCGCAAATGATGTTAACTTAAATATTGTGTAATTATGCAAAAATATATGATCAAACGTTCAAACCATTTTTTAAATAGAAATAAATACTAATAATAATGATTTACAAGCAAGTTATCCATCAAATTGTGCAATGTAAAAGTAACAATAGATTTCATGGTAAAATTGTGAAATTTACTGTGGTTTTTACAGCATTTTTCTCTAAATGAAAAAAATGGTACTTTATTTTTTTTTTTTACTGTAATGAATTGTAGTGCCGTTTTGGCATTTACAGTAATAAAAAAACTGGCAACTCAGGTGCCAAAATTTGACTGTAAAATTGCAGTTTTTTTATTTACAGTAAAAAAACAAATGTAAATTTTAAAGTAAAATTCTGGCAACGGAGCTGCCTTTTTTAAACCATAACAACAGCAGTACTGTTTTTCCATTTACAGTAAAATACACTACATTTCAAAGGTGAAATTATTGTAACTTACCATTTTTTTTTTTTTTACATTTTAGTTTGAAAAAAATCTACTCATAAAACGCATGAAATAATTGAGTAATAGTATTCACTGTTAGAAGCGGCCCTCTGGGGCCAAACATAACTGCCATGTGGCCCTCAGTTCTAACGTATAATCATGTACAAAGCAAACTACGGCCTGCTACCCGAGAATGTACAACAATTGTTCTAAACAAACAGGAAAACATAACCTTAGAGAACAATTTGTACGCACATTCCATAATGACTACCTTAAGCATATCAGTTTGCTTAATTACGGGTTAGGGTTAGTCAAACAAAGCACTAATAGGATCCGGTTTAAAAGGCTGTTCAGTTAAAAAGTGTTTACAAAGTAGAGGGAAGAAGAATTATGCGAAACATGTTGAACTGATATTATTATCTCCTTAAGATAGCGGTTGTATTTAGAGTTAATTGAAGTCAATTGTGTTACAAAATGAGAACAGGAAGTGAACCTATGTGTTCGTAAATGCTATGAAGTGGAAAAGGTGTAGGAATAAATAAGTTTTGTAAAGAGAAATGTAAATACTGTATGTATAAAATGGGATATATTGTATTGAATCTGCACACATGTTCGTAATAAACTTCAACCAACTGACCAATTACGATTTACAAAATACAGAGTCCGAAATAACGAAAGATTGAACAATTTACAATTACACAAACCAAAAATTACGAAAGACAACACCATTTACAATTACACAAAACTACAGAACAGATAACAAAACCACTTACAATTACACAAACCGAAATGACAAAAGATCGAGTCTGCTTGGTTAAGTTAAAAGTGAAGTGGCCTTGGCTCCAGACAATTACGTGCACCTTGTGTCCTGTTTCGGTTATCAAGGTTTTTCGGTGGCTAAATGTTCGGTGAATCACGAGGGAATATTGCGTAAATATTAGGCTATATATATATATTTCAATTCATACAATTTATTACCTCATCTAGTTTTCACGTTAAAAAAAAAAAAAAAAAAAAAAATTATGGCGTGGCGGCTTTTATTTTGCCGTGGCGCCATGCCACACTAGTGGAAACCCTGCTAGTACAAGTTAATGTAGTAGCAAAAATATAAACTTGCCACTGGGAGAAAAAAAATAGACGTCCGTTTACGTCCACACTTTACATGTGGAAAAGCAAACAGAAGAAAAAGTTATGATAATAACCAAAAATAGTGTGAATTTAATTTGATATGAAAAATATTATATTTGTTTTGGCAGGGCTCTTTCGGTGGCCAAATGTTCGGTGAATCACGAGGGAATATTGCGTAAATATTAGGCTATATATATTTCAATTCATACAATTTATTACCTTAGTTAGTTTTCACGTAAAAAAAAATAAAAAAATTAAGGTGTGGCGGCTTTTATTTTGCCGTGGCGCCATGCCACACTAGTGGAAACCCTGCTAGTACAAGTTAATGTAGTAGCAAAAATATAAACTTGCCACTGGGAGAAAAAAAATAAACGTCCGTTTACGTCCACACTTTACATGTGACAAAGCAAACAGAAGAAAAAGTTATGATAATAACCAAAAATAATGTGAATTTAATTTGATATGAAAAATATTATCTTTGTTTTGGCAGGGCTCTTTCGGTTATCAAGGTTTTTCGGTGGCTAAATGTTCGGTGAATCACGAGGGAATATTGCGTACATATTAGGCTATATATATATATATATATATATATATATATATATATATATATATTTCGAATCATACAATTTATTACCTCAATTAGTTTTCACGTAAAAAAAAAATAAAAAACTTTTTTTTAAGGTGTGGCGGCTTTTATTTTGCCGTGGCGCCATGCCACACTAGTGGAAACCCTGCTAGTACAAGTTAATGTAGTAGCAAAAATATAAACTTGCCACTGGGAGAAAAAAAATAGACGTCCGTTTACGTCCACACTTTACATGTGACAAAGCAAACAGAAGAAAAAGTTATGATAATAACCAAAAATAATGTGAATTTAATTTGATATGAAAAATATTATATTTGTTTTGGCAGGGCTCTTTCGGTGGCCAAATGTTCGGTGAATCACGAGGGAATATTGCGTAAATATTAGGCTATATATATTTCAATTCATACAATTTATTACCTTAGTTAGTTTTCACGTAAAAAAAAATAAAAAAATTAAGGTGTGGCGGCTTTTATTTTGCCGTGGCGCCATGCCACACTAGTGGAAACCCTGCTAGTACAAGTTAATGTAGTAGCAAAAATATAAACTTGCCACTGGGAGAAAAAAAATAAACGTCCGTTTACGTCCACACTTTACATGTGACAAAGCAAACAGAAGAAAAAGTTATGATAATAACCAAAAATAATGTGAATTTAATTTGATATGAAAAATATTATCTTTGTTTTGGCAGGGCTCTTTCGGTTATCAAGGTTTTTCGGTGGCTAAATGTTCGGTGAATCACGAGGGAATATTGCGTACATATTAGGCTATATATATATATATATATATATATATATATATATATATATATATATTTCGAATCATACAATTTATTACCTCAATTAGTTTTCACGTAAAAAAAAAATAAAAAACTTTTTTTTAAGGTGTGGCGGCTTTTATTTTGCCGTGGCGCCATGCCACACTAGTGGAAACCCTGCTAGTACAAGTTAATGTAGTAGCAAAAATATAAACTTGCCACTGGGAGAAAAAAAATAGACGTCCGTTTACGTCCACACTTTACATGTGACAAAGCAAACAGAAGAAAAAGTTATGATAATAACCAAAAATAATGTGAATTTAATTTGATATGAAAAATATTATATTTGTTTTGGCAGGGCTCTTTCGGTGGCCAAATGTTCGGTGAATCACGAGGGAATATTGCGTAAATATTAGGCTATATATATTTCAATTCATACAATTTATTACCTTAGTTAGTTTTCACGTAAAAAAAAAATTAAAAATTAAGGTGTGGCGGCTTTTATTTTGCCGTGGCGCCATGCCACACTAGTGGAAACCCTGCTAGTACAAGTTAATATAGTAGCAAAAATATAAACTTGCCACTGGGAGAAAAAAAATAGACGTCCGTTTACGTCCACACTTTACATGTGGAAAAGCAAACAGAAGAAAAAGTTATGATAATAACCAAAAATAATGTGAATTTAATTTGATATGAAAAATATTATATTTGTTTTGGCAGGGCTCTTTCGGTGGCCAAATGTTCGGTGGATCACGAGGGAATATTGCGTAAATATTAGGCTATACATATTTCCATTCATACAATTTGTTACCTCAATTAGTTTTCACGTAAAAAAATCAAATAAAATAAAAAAATTTTAAGGTGTGGCGGCTTTTATTTTGCCGTGGCGCCATGCCACACTAGTGGAAACCCTGCTAGTACAAGTTAATGTAGTAGCAAAAATATAAACTTGCCACTGGGAGAAAAAAATAAACGTCCGTTTACGTCCACACTTTACATGTGACAAAGCAAACAGAAGAAAAAGTTATGATAATAACCAAAAATAGTGTGAATTTAATTTGATATGAAAAATATTATATTTGTTTTGGCAGGGCTCTTTCGGTGGCCAAATGTTCGGTGAATCACGAGGGAATATTGCGTAAATATTAGGCTATATATATTTCAATTCATACAATTTATTACCTTAGTTAGTTTTCACGTAAAAAAAAAAAAAAAAATTAAGGTGTGGCGGCTTTTATTTTGCCGTGGCGCCATGCCACACTAGTGGAAACCCTGCTAGTACAAGTTAATGTAGTAGCAAAAATATAAACTTGCCACTGGGAGAAAAAAAATAGACGTCCGTTTACATCCACACTTTACATGTGGAAAAGCAAACAGAAGAAAAAGTTATGATAATAACCAAAAATAATGTGAATTTAATTTGATATGAAAAATATTATATTTGTTTTGGCAGGGCTCTTTCGGTTATCAAAGTTTTTCGGTGGCCAAATGTTCGGTGAATCACGAGGGAATATTGCGTAAATATTAGGCTATATATATATATTTCAATTCATACAATTTATTACCTCATCTAGTTTTCACGTTAAAAAAAAAAAAAAAAAAAAAAAAAATTATGGTGTGGCGGCTTTTATTTTGCCGTGGCGCCATGCCACACTAGTGGAAACCCTGCTAGTACAAGTTAATGTAGTAGCAAAAATATAAACTTGCCACTGGGGGAAAAAAATAGACGTCCGTTTACGTCCACACTTTACATGTGGAAAAGCAAACAGAAGAAAAAGTTATGAAAATAACCAAAAATAATGTGAATTTAATTTGATATGAAAAATATTATCTTTATTTTGGCAGGGCTCTTTCGGTGGCCAAATGTTCGGTGGATCACGAGGGAATATTGCGTAAATATTAGGCTATATATATTTCAATTCATACAATTTATTACCTTAGTTAGTTTTCACGTAAAAAAAAAATAAAAAATTAAGGTGTGGCGGCTTTTATTTTGCCGTGGCGCCATGCCACACTAGTGGAAACCCTGCTAGTACAAGTTAATGTAGTAGCAAAAATATAAACTTGCCACTGGGAGAAAAAAAATAGACGTCCGTTTACGTCCACACTTTACATGTGGAAAAGCAAACAGAAGAAAAAGTTATGATGATAACCAAAAATAATGTGAATTTAATTTGATATGAAAAATATTATATTTGTTTTGGCAGGGCTCTTTCGGTTATCAAAGTTTTTCGGTGGCCAAATGTTCGGTGAATCACGAGGGAATATTGCGTAAATATTAGGCTATATATATATATATATATATATATATATATATATATATATATATATATATATATATATATATATTTCGAATCATACAATTTATTACCTCAATTAGTTTTCACGTAAAAAAAAAATAAAAAACTTTTTTTTAAGGTGTGGCGGCTTTTATTTTGCCATGGCGCCATGCCACACTAGTGGAAACCCTGCTAGTACAAGTTAATGTAGTAGCAAAAATATAAACTTGCCACTGGGAGAAAAAAAATAGACGTCCGTTTACGTCCACACTTTACATGTGAAAAAGCAAACAGAAGAAAAAGTTATGATAATAACCAAAAATAATGTGAATTTAATTTGATATGAAAAATATTATATTTGTTTTGGCAGGGCTCTTTCGGTTATCAAAGTTTTTCGGTGGCCAAATGTTCGGTGAATCACGAGGGAATATTGCGTAAATATTAGGCTGTATACATATATTTCCATTTATACAATTTATTACCTTAATTAGTTTTCACGTAAAAAAATAAAATAAAATAAAAATAAAAAATTTTAAGGTGTGGCGGCTTTTATTTTGCCGTGGCGCCATGCCACACTAGTGGAAACCCTGCTAGTACAAGTTAATGTAGTAGCAAAAATATAAACTTGCCACTGGGAGAAAAAAAATAAACGTCCGTTTACGTCCACACTTTACATGTGACAAAGCAAACAGAAGAAAAAGTTATGATAATAACCAAAAATAATGTGAATTTAATTTGATATGAAAAATATTATATTTGTTTTGGCAGGGCTCTTTCGGTGGCCAAATGTTCGGTGGATCACGAGGGAATATTGCGTAAATATTAGGCTATGTATATTTCCATTCATACAATTTGTTACCTCAATTAGTTTTCACGTAAAAAAAAATAAAAAAAAATTTAAGGTGTAGCTGCTTTTATTTTGCCTTGGCGCCATGCCACACTAGTGGAAACCCTGCTAGTACAAGTTAATGTAGTAGCAAAAATATAAACTTGCCACTTCGGGGAAAAAAAATAGACGTCCGTTTACGTCCACACTTTACATGTGGAAAAGCAAAGAGAAGAAAAAGTTATGATAATAACCAAAAATAATATGAATTTAATTTGATATGAAAAATATTATCTTTGTTTTGGCAGGGCTCTTTCGGTTATCAAAGTTTTTCGGTGGCCAAATGTTCGGTGAATCACGAGGGAATATTGCGTAAATATTAGGCTGTATACATATATTTCCATTTATACAATTTTTACCTTAATTAGTTTTCACGTAAAAAAAAAAAAAAAAAAAAAAAATTTAAGGTGTGGCGGCTTTTATTTTGCCGTGGCGCCATGCCACACTAGTGGAAACCCTGCTAGTACAAGTTAATGTAGTAGCAAAAATATAAACTTGCCACTGGGAGAAAAAAATAAACGTCCGTTTACGTCCACACTTTACATGTGACAAAGCAAACAGAAGAAAAAGTTATGATAATAACCAAAAATAGTGTGAATTTAATTTGATATGAAAAATATTATATTTGTTTTGGCAGGGCTCTTTCGGTGGCCAAATGTTCGGTGAATCACGAGGGAATATTGCGTAAATATTAGGCTATATATATTTCAATTCATACAATTTATTACCTTAGTTAGTTTTCACGTAAAAAAAAATTAAAAAATTAAGGTGTGGCGGCTTTTATTTTGCCGTGGCGCCATGCCACACTAGTGGAAACCCTGCTAGTACAAGTTAATGTAGTAGCAAAAATATAAACTTGCCACTGGGAGAAAAAAAATAAACGTCCGTTTACATCCACACTTTACATGTGACAAAGCAAACAGAAGAAAAAGTTATGATAATAACCAAAAATAGTGTGAATTTAATTTGATATGAAAAATATTATATTTGTTTTGGCAGGGCTCTTTCGGTTATCAAGGTTTTTCGGTGGCTAAATGTTCGGTGAATCACGAGGGAATATTGCGTAAATATTAGGTTATGTATATTTCCATTCATACAATTTATTACCTCAATTAGTTTTCACGTAAAAAAAAAATAAATAAAAAAAATTTAAGGTGTGGCGGCTTTTATTTTGCCGTGGCGCCATGCCACACTAGTGGAAACCCTGCTAGTACAAGTTAATGTAGTAGCAAAAATATAAACTTGCCACTGGGAGAAAAAAAATAGACGTCCGTTTACGTCCACACTTTACATGTGACAAAGCAAACAGAAGAAAAAGTTATTATAATAACCAAAAATAATGTGAATTTAATTTGATATGAAAAATATTATATTTGTTTTGGCAGGGCTCTTTCGGTTATCAAGGTTTTTCGGTGGCTAAATGTTCGGTGAATCACGAGGGAATATTGCGTAAATATTAGGCTATATATATTTCCATTCATACAATTTATTACCTCAATTAGTTTTCACGTAAAAAAAAAAAAAAAAAAAAATTTTTAAGGTTTGGCGGCTTTTATTTTGCCGTGGCGCCATGCCACACTAGTGGAAACCCTGCTAGTACAAGTTAATGTAGTAGCAAGAATATACACTTGCCACTGGGGGAAATAAATAATAATATATATCAGAATACATATTTAATGAACACACACCATACACCCCGCCTACACATTTCTATTACATATAAGATGCCCCCCCCCCCCCCCACACACACACACACACACACATACTGGTTATCATTTGGAATGGGGAGCAAGTTTTTGATCATGACTTGTGGGGACCAGCCTTTCTACAGGTTGTGGAGGCATAAAAAAAATGGTGTAAAATGTCCACTGCCCAGTTAGCTCACACACGTCTTTAAATCTCTGGATTGATGAAGTAATGTGCTGATCATTCTTACTGGGGACCCTGGGGGAAAAGAGTTTATATGGTTCATGGGGACCAAATTTAAATCATTTTGCATAATTCACACAAATTTGCACGGGACTACTGAGGACCATTTAAAAAAATAAATAAATAAATATGACATGATCCTCAGAATCATTTAAAAAGGTTTCCCTTTAGGGGACCTTTTTCTTTTGTCCCCATACTGTCAGAGGTCCGCTAAAGGTGACTGGGTAAACAGAGTGATGTCCCCACTAAGTAAGCATGGCCAGAAAACACACACACACATGTACACACAGCAGGCCTAGACAGGAGGAGGACAGAGTGTAGGTCAGTGGTTCTTAACCTTGTTGGAGGTACCGAACCCCAGCAGTTTCATATGTGCATTCACCGAACCCTTCTTTAGTGAAAAATAATGTTTTTATTTTATTTTTTTCAAATTCAAGACAAAGTTATATGTTTTTGGTAACACTTTAGTATGGGGAACATATTCCAAGTAACAAAGACTTAATTTAGAGTTATTTGGTTAGGGTTAGGGTCAGAGTTAGAGAGTTAGGGTTATAATAAGGCATTAACATACCTGCCAACTACTCCGGTTTTCCCGTAATTAGTACGGTTTTCATCAACCTATTCCGGGTTACGGTTGCAGTGATAAAAAATACGTTTTTTCATTAATTAAAAAAAATAATATTTTTTTTAAGTTTTATTCACGAAATCGCGTAACAACAATGACAATCGACACTGCTTCCCGTAACTTCCTATCGAGCCATTCCGAATGCCATGCGCGAGGCTATTTATAGCACCGCTGCCAAGCACGAGGCACCTGTTGCCCATTGTTTCCAAACGAGCGAACGATCATGGAATCAGCCGGAGAAAAATCGCAAACGAGTCTTAAACGGAAAAGAAAACTGCAGTCATTCCGTGAAGAATATTCAAAAGCCTATCCGGGAATAATTATCCGTTCCAAAAAGGGTGAAAACTACGCGAATTGCACCTTGTGCAGACAAGATTTTTCGATCGGACACGGAGGAATTAGCGATGTAAAAGACCACGTTGGGACAAAAAAACACAAGTTTAATGCCGTTGCTAGCGATACAAGTGGAAAACTTTCAACGTTTTTCGGATTTTAGCCACAAAAAGGTAATGACACCAATGTTATCTATTGGAATTGTTTAGTACTGTTATACTGTTAAAAGTGTTTATACTATTTATGCTTTCAAGTCCAAGTTGAAGAAATCTTGTTAAATGTTGACAGCATAACTACCAAAATACAGAAGTATGTCCTTAATATTTTTGCAGTGCTATTTCTGTTGAAAAGTTCAAATGATTACATTAGAGATGTGATGTGCCACTTTTCAAGTGTCTGATGGCTTAAATTAATTTTCATTAATTTTCATATTTTGAATTCTTTTGAAAGGCTTACAAAAAAACTACATTTGAATTGTAATTCCATGCTATTGACAGGACTATTAATTTTAATGAAGTTAGCTTACCATGTTTACAGTATGATAATTGTGATAGAAATGTGAATTTTAGGCACAGAATATTTTTTACAATTGAACAAGGCAGTAGATTATACAAGCTTGGACAGAAAGTTAATAATGACACCAATTTGTTTTTTAATGGAATTGTTTAGTACTGTTTTACCATTTGTTTACTGTAAAAAGTGTTTATACTGTTTATACTTTCAATTAACAAATTGAAGTCTTGTGACAGGTTGACAGGATAACTGGCATTAACTGTCAAAATAATTTCAAACTATTGAAGTTAGCTTACAGAATAAACATGTCAATCAACCCATATGATTTTTGCTGTAATATTTTTGTTTTGAAAAGTCACTGTGACTGATAGAAAAGTGATGGTTTTAGCAACATTTTAACCTGTCTGAATGCTAATAATCATTTTGCGTCGGGGGGCGAAGCCTGAACCCCCCACCAGGACTTTGTCCTGGACCTACCGGGGCCTGTGGCCCCTGGACCCTGGCTACTAGGTTTTTCTGATTTCAAAAGTTGGCAGGTATGCATTAATAAGTACTTAATAATGACTAGTTAAGAGCCAATATGTTACTAATTTGCATGTTAATAAGCAAATAATTAATGGTAAATATGTTCCCCATACTAAAGTGTTACCATGATTTTTTTTTACTGGTGCATAAAATGAAGCGTGCATGAACATCACTTTGTTCAAACAACAAAACCAACACAGTGCCTAAACTCACAACAAATTACACTCCTGCAAATCAGTCTGACTTCTGCTGTTGCCGTATCCGTAATACGCCGATAGGGAGAAGTTTTTATTTACACAATGAGTCGGGTGTGTCTTGACCTCCGCCGAACCCCTGAGCCCGACTCACCGAACCCCTAGGGTTCCATCGAACCCAGGTTAAGAACCACTGGTGTAGGTACACAGAACATCAGAGGGTCAAATGTGCGAGAAAATGAGAGCAGACAGTGTTGACAAACAATGTTGCAACCTTGTGTGGGAACTGCAGGTGCAGAAACATAAAAGAAGAATCCCTGTGGGATGCAGAAACTGCCAGAGAAATGTTCCGTGCAACGTTCGTATTGTTGTTACTCAGCCAGTGTTTATCCATCCATCCATTTTCTACCGCTTATTCCCTTTGGGGTCGCGGGGGGCGCTGGAGCCTATCTCAGCTACAATAGGGCGGAAGGCGGGGTACACCCTGGACAAGTCGCCATCTCATCGCAGGGCCAATATATATTAAAATACTGAACAGATGTTTACCCATACTTGCCAACCCTCCCGGATTTTCCGGGAGACTCCCGAAATTCAGCGCCTCTCCCGAAAACCTCCCGGGACAAATTTTCCCCCGAAAATCTCCCGAAATTCAGGCGGCGCTGGAAGCCACGCCCCCTCCAGCTCCATGCGGACCCGAGTGACGTCAGGCGCGCAACACCACGTAAATCGTTGGCCAACCAAAAAGTAACCCCAGTACGCTATAGCCAACATTCACCAGGAGATGGCAACAGACAAACATAGATCACTATTACATTCCTCCCCTTTTAGAAATGTATAGAAGTTACTCAAAAGAAATAAACAACCCAACCAAAAAATGCAGCAGCTCAATTAAAAAACTGTACTTAAGCCACATTCTTTTCTTTTTTTTTTTAGTACTGAACTCTTAACCCTCATTTGTAAAAAAAAAAATAACATGCTTATTATACAAACAGTATTTGTACACCTTTAACACAGATTTTTATACTGTCTTCAGAGATTCAGTTTTTTTGGTGGTACTCGAAACCTTTCTGGGTACCTGCGAAAGTGTGTTCAGCATGGTTAGAAAAATAGTGACAGAGAATAGAACAAGGATGGACAATTCAACCCTTAACTCAACAATGAGTAGATGAGTGTTATGTGTGTGTATATGTGTAAATAAATGAACACTGAAATTCAAGTATTTCTTTTGTTTATATATAATAAAATAAATATATATATAGCTAGAATTCACTGAAAGTCAAGTATTTCTATATATATATATATATATATATATATATATATATATATATATATATATATATATATATATATATATATGAAATACTTGACTTTCAGAAAAAAAATACATGTGCTCCATGTAATCGCGAATGATGTTAACTTAAATATTATGTAATTATGCAAAAATATATGATCAAACGTTCAAACCATTTTTTAAATAGAAATAAATACTAATAATAATGATTTCCAAACAAGTTATCCATCAAATTGTGCAATGTAAAAGTAGCAATAGATTTCATGGTAAAATCGTGAAATTTACTGTGGTTTTTACAGCATTTTTCTCTAAATGAAAAAAATGGTACTTTATTTTTTTTTTTTACTGTAATAAACTGTGGTGCCGTTTTGGCATTTACAGTAATACCCCAAAAAATATACAGTTGTTGATTTGCGGTTAAAATTTAAAAAAAAAAACTGGCAACTCAGGTGCCAAAATTTGACTGTAAAATTACAGTTTTTTTTATTTACAGTAAAAAAAACAAATGTAAATTTTATAGTAAAATTCTGGCAACGGAGCTGCCTTTTTTTAAACCATAACAACAGCAGTACTGTTTTTCCATTTACAGGAAAATACACTACATTTTGAGGTGAAATTGTTGCAACTTATCATATTTTTTTTTTTTACATTTTAGTTTGAAAAAAAATCAAACTAAATATATTTCTTATATATATATATATATATATATATATATATATATATATATATATATATATATGTATGTGTGGGGAAAAAAATCACAAGACTATTTCATCTCTACAGGCCTGTTTCATGAGGGGGGGTACCCTCAATCATCAGGAGATTTTAATGGGAGCATTCGCATACCATGGTTTATATAGGGCACAGAGTGGGTGGGTACAGGCTGGCCTAGGGGCGTGGTGATTGGCTCATGTGTTACCTAGGAGGTGTTTCCGTCTATGGCGGCATGCTGTTACAATTTCGCTGCGCTTGTTGAGGGATGACAGGTCTGGACGGTAAATAATAAACAGTTTCTCTTTCAAGCATAGGTTGCATCTTTTATTACCACTATTGTAAGGTGGTATTAAAAGTGGTATTAATAGTGGTAATAAAAGATGCAACCTATGCTTGAAAGAGAAACTGTTTATTATTTACCGTCCAGACCTGTCATCCCTCAACAAGCGCAGCGAAATTGTAACAGCATGCCGCCATAGACGGAAACACCTCCTAGGTAACACATGAGCCAATCACCACGCCCCTAGGCCAGCCTGTACCCACCCACTCTGTGCCCTATATAAACCATGGTATGCGAATGCTCCCATTAAAATCTCCTGATGATTGAGGGTACCCCCCCTCATGAAACAGGCCTGTAGAGATGAAATAGTCTTGTGATTTTTTTTCCCACACATACATATATTGCGCTCTACTACGGTATCGAGCACTATTTTTTGGATAACCTTATTAAGACATATATATATATATATATATATATATATATATATATATATATATATATATATATATATATATATATATATATATATATATATATATGAAATACTTGACTTGGTGAATTCTAGCTGTAAATATACTCCTCCCCTCTTAGCCCCGCCCCCAACCGCGCCCCTCCCGACCACGCCCCCCCCCCCCCCCCCCCCCCCTCCCAACCCCCCACCTCCCGAAATCGGAGGTCTCAAGGTTGGCAAGTATGTATCTGTTCAGTGTTTTAACATAAAGTGTTTGATTGTGAGGCATTAAAAGCCACAAAATGCAACGGGTCCATCAGACCCACAAACGCTGGCTGAGTAACAACAATATGAGCGCAAATAGCAAAGTTTCGGTGTAATGTGCCTCGTAAAAAAAAATGTAAGTAATGTTGAATTTATTATTATTATTATTATTATTATCATTACTATTTTTTTCAGGTGTCATGCCGCCCGTGAAGATGATCCCAAGGCCAAAGGAGCCTCTCCTCTCTCCAAAGCCAGGCGGCGATGGCTGCATTCGTTGTGCTGTGGTGGGAACCGCCGGGATCCTCAACGGCTCCAAACTGGGGAAAGAAATCGATGCACACGATTACGTCTTTCGGTAAGGACACTTTTCTCCGGGCACGTGTGCGCCTTGGGTCGTGTGTCAATTCTAAACAAAGCACTGATGCTGGACAGGGAACAAAGTCAATAGAAGCAATGCAAGGCAAGTTTATTTACAGAGCACAAATCGTAAACAAGGCAGAACGTTACAAGACGGAAAAATGCATAGAAAACCATCATAGAAATAATCTTTTTTGAAATTGAAATCCTATAATAAAATCATGAAATCAAATAATGTAGATAAAATGATTTCAGTTGCCATATGCACAATTAAATAAAAGTGGATAGAGCAGCAGGATCACAGCTCAAGGCCGTTTGGTCACGCCTGATATTCAGCCAGGAGGAAGAGATTCAGGATGTTCTAAATAAACACGACTAATGCTACACACAATGCCACAAAAAGCCCGCAATCATTTGTATGCAAACCGGTTTTTCCTGGTTCTTTGCCGGTTTGAGCGACAGCATCCTGGGTTGAATGTGTGGGATGTTGCTTCGATTAATGGTTTAATCAGTGTTAAGTCAAAAAATATTGATAAAATCCCGGACGTGCTGCAACACCATTGCCGATGCAAGTGTTACTCAAACTTCTCCAATTCATGGTCCAATTAAACAAAAAACCAACACAGAAAATTCAAATATGTGGTACAAAAATACACAGCTTGTCCACTGAATTATGTGGACATTATAAAAAATGTCTAATAGTATCATACACAATTCAAAAATAGACCAATTTAAGCCATTTACTAAGTCTGATGGGTAATACGCAAAACACTCTTCACATTCCAACATGTTTCACGCATTTTAGTTGCTAGAGGGAGATAGATATATATAAATGGACGAATGGATGGATATTTTTGATTTATTACAAAACTTTAAGGAGGTCATATACAGGTAAAAGCCAGTAAATTAGAATATTTTGAAAAACTTGATTTATTTCAGTAATTGCATTCAAAAGGTGTAACTTGTACATTATATTTATTCATTGCACACAGACTGATGCATTCAAATGTTTATTTCATTTAATTTTGATGATTTGAAGTGGCAACAAATGAAAATCCAAAATTCCGTGTGTCACAAAATTAGAATATTACTTAAGGCTAATACAAAAAAGGGATTTTTAGAAATGTTGGCCAACTGAAAAGTATGAAAATGAAAAATATGAGCATGTACAATACTCAATACTTGGTTGGAGCTCCTTTTGCCTCAATTACTGCGTTAATGCGGCGTGGCATGGAGTCGATGAGTTTCTGGCACTGCTCAGGTGTTATGAGAGCCCAGGTTGCTCTGATAGTGGCCTTCAACTCTTCTGCGTTTTTGGGTCTGGCATTCTGCATCTTCCTTTTCACAATACCCCACAGATTTTCTATGGGGCTAAGGTCAGGGGAGTTGGCGGGCCAATTTAGAACAGAAATACCATGGTCCGTAAACCAGGCACGGGTAGATTTTGCGCTGTGTGCAGGCGCCAAGTCCTGTTGGAACTTGAAATCTCCATCTCCATAGAGCAGGTCAGCAGCAGGAAGCATGAAGTGCTCTAAAACTTGCTGGTAGACGGCTGCGTTGACCCTGGATCTCAGGAAACAGAGTGGACCGACACCAGCAGATGACATGGCACCCCAAACCATCACCCAACCATGCAAATTTTGCATTTCCTTTGGAAATCGAGGTCCCAGAGTCCGGAGGAAGACAGGAGAGGCACAGGATCCACGTTGCCTGAAGTCTAGTGTAAAGTTTCCACCATCAGTGATGGTTTGGGGTGCCATGTCATCTGCTGGTGTCGGTCCACTCTGTTTCCTGAGATCCAGGGTCAACACAGCCGTCTACCAGCAAGTTTTAGAGCACTTCATGCTTCCTGCTGCTGACCTGCTCTATGGAGATGGAGATTTCAAGTTCCAACAGGACTTGGCGCCTGCACACAGCGCAAAATCTACCTGTGCCTGGTTTACAG
>NC_084586.2:15145000-15222500 GCF_033978685.3 Nerophis lumbriciformis | reverse complement strand
GTGGATCTAACATAATATTGTGAGAGTCCAGTCCATAGTGGATCTAACATAATAGTGTGAGATTCCAGTCCATAGTGGATCTAACATAATAGTGAGAGTCCAGTCCATAGTGGATCTAATATAATGGTGAGAGTCCAGTCCATAGTGGATCTAACATAATAGTGTGAGAGTCCAGTCCATAGTGGATCTAACATAATAGTGAGAGTCCAGTCCATAGTGGATCTAACATAATAGTGAGAGTCCAGTCCATAGTGGATCTAACATAATAGTGTGAGAGTCCAGTCCATAGTGGATCTAACATAATAGTGAGAGTCCAGTCCATAGTGGATCTAACATAATAGTGAGAGTCCAGTCCATAGTGGATCTAACATAATAGTGTGAGAGTCCAGTCCATAGTGGATCTAACATAATAGTGAGAGTCCAGTCCATAGTGGATCTAACATAATAGTGAGAGTCCAGTCCATAGTGGATCTAACATAATAGTGTGAGAGTCCAGTCCATAGTGGATCTAACATAATAGTGAGAGTCCAGTCCATAGTGGATCTAACATAATAGTGTGAGATTCCAGTCCATAGTGGATCTAACATAATAGTGAGAGTCCAGTCCATAGTGGATCTAACATAATAGTGAGAGTCCAGTCCATAGTAGATCTAACATAATAGTGTGAGAGTCCAGTCCATAGTGGATCTAACATAATAGTGTGAGAGTCCAGTCCATAGTGGATCTAACATAATAGTGAGAGTCCAGTCCATAGTGGATCTAACATAATAGTGTGAGAGTCTAGTCCATAGTGGATCTAACATAATAGTGAGAGTCCAGTCCATAGTGGATCTAACATAATAGTGAGAGTCCAGTCCATAGTGGATCTAACATAATAGTGTGAGATTCCAGTCCGTAGTGGATCTAACATAATAGTGGGAGAGTCCAGTCCATAGTGGATCTAGCATAAGTATGTGAGAGTCCAGTCCATAGTGGATCTATCATAATAGTGTGAGAGTCCAGTCAATAGTGGATCTAGTTAGTAGTGTGAGAGTCCAGTCCATAGTGGATCTAACATAATAGTGTGAGAGTCCAGTCCATAGTGGATCTAACATAATAGTGAGAGTCCAGTCCACAGTAGATCTAACATAATAGTGTGAGAGTCCAGTCCATAGTGGATCTAACATAATAGTCAAATCAACTTAGTGTGAGAGTCCAGTCCATAGTGGATCTAACATAATTGTGAGAGTCCAGTCCATAGTAGATCTAACATAATAGTGTGAGAGTCCAGTCCATAGTGGATCTAACATAATAGTGTGAGAGTCCAGTCCATAGTGGATCTAACATAATAGTGAGAGTCCAGTCCATAGTGGATCTAACATAATAGTGAGAGTCCAGTCCATAGTGGATCTAACATAATAGTGTGAGAGTCCAGTCCATAGTGGATCTAACATAATAGTGTGAGAGTCCAGTCCATAGTGGATCTAACATAATAGTGAGAGTCCAGTCCATAGTGGATCAAACATAATAGTGTGAGAGTCCAGTCCATAGTGGATCTAACATAATAGTGTGAGAGTCCGGTCCATAGTGGATCTAACATAATAGTGTGAGAGTCCGGTCCATAGTGGATCTAACATAATAGTGAAAGTCCAGTCCATAGTGGATCTAACATAATAGTGTGAGAGTCCAGTCCATAGTGGATCTAACATAATAGTGAGAGTCCAGTCCATAGTGGATCTAACATAATAGTGTGAGAGTCCGGTCCATAGTGGATCTAACATAATAGTGAAAGTCCAGTCCATAGTGGATCTAACATAATAGTGTGAGAGTCCAGTCCATAGTGGATCTAACATAATAGTGAGAGTCCAGTCCATAGTGGATCTAACATAATAGTGTGAGAGTCCAGTCGATAGTGGATCTAACATAATATTGTGAGAGTCCAGTCCATAGTGGATCTAACATAATAGTGTGAGAGTCCAGTCCATAGTGGATCTAACATAATAGTGTGAGAGTCCGGTCCATAGTGGATCTAACATAATAGTGTGAGAGTCCGGTCCATAGTGGATCTAACATAATAGTGAAAGTCCAGTCCATAGTGGATCTAACATAATAGTGTGAGAGTCCAGTCCATAGTGGATCTAACATAATAGTGAGAGTCCAGTCCATAGTAGATCTAACATAATAGTGTGAAAGTCCAGTCCATAGTGGATCTAACATAATAGTGTGAGAGTCCAGTCCATAGTGGATCTAACATAATAGTGTGAGAGTCCGGTCCATAGTGGATCTAACATAATAGTGAAAGTCCAGTCCATAGTGGATCTAACATAATAGTGTGAGAGTCCAGTCCATAGTGGATCTAACATAATAGTGTGAGAGTCCAGTCCATAGTGGATCTAACATAATAGTGTGAGAGTCCAGTCCATAGTGGATCTAACATAATAGTGTGAGAGTCCACTCCATAGTGGATCTAGCATAATAGTGTGAGAGTCCAGTCCATAGTGGAACTAACATAATAGTGTGAGAGTCCAGTCCATAGTGGATCTAACATAATAGTGTGAAAGTCCAGTCCATAGTGGATCTAACATAATAGTGTGAGAGTCCAGTCCATAGTGGATCTAACATAATAGTGTGAAAGTCCAGTCCATAGTGGATCTAACATAATAGTGTGAGAGTCCAGTCCATAGTGGATCTAACATAATAGTGTGAGAGTCCGGTCCATAGTGGATCTAACATAATAGTGAAAGTCCAGTCCATAGTGGATCTAACATAATAGTGTGAGAGTCCAGTCCATAGTGGATCTAACATAATAGTGAGAGTCCAGTCCATAGTAGATCTAACATAATAGTGTGAAAGTCCAGTCCATAGTGGATCTAACATAATAGTGTGAGAGTCCAGTCCATAGTGGATCTAAAATAATAGTGTGAGAGTCCAGTCCATAGTGGATCTAACATAATAGTGTGAGAGTCCACTCCATAGTGGATCTAGCATAATAGTGTGAGAGTCCAGTCCATAGTGGAACTAACATAATAGTGAGAGTCCAGTCCATAGTGGATCTAACATAATAGTGAGAGTTCAGTCCATAGTGGATCTAACATAATAGTGTGAGAGTCCAGTCCATAGTGGATCTAACATAATAGTGTGAGAGTCCAGTCCATAGTGGATCTAACATAATATTGTGAGAGTCCTGTCCATAGTGGATCTAACTTAATAGTGTGAGAGTCCAGTCCAAAGTGGATCTAACATAATAGTGTGAGAGTCCAGTCCATAGTGGATCTAACATAATAGTGAGAGTCCAGTCCATAGTGGATCTAACAGAATATTGTGAGAGTCCTGTCCATAGTGGATCTAACATAATAGTGTGAGAGTCCAGTCCATAGTGGATCTAACATAATAGTGTGAAAGTCCAGTCCATAGTGGATCTAACATAATAGTGTGAGAGTCCAGTCCATAGTGGATCTAACATAATAGTGTGAGAGTCCAGTCCATAGTGGATCTAACATAATAGTGTGAGAGTCCAGTCCATAGTGGATCTAACATAATAGTGTGAGTCCAGTCCATAGTGGATCTAACATAATAGTGTGAGTCCAGTCTATAGTGGATCCAACATAATAGTGTGAGTCCAGTCCATAGTGGATCTAACATAATAGTGAGAGTCCAGTCCATAGTGGATCTAACATAATAGTGTGAGAGTCCAGTCCATAGTGGATCTAACATAATATTGTGAGAGTCCTGTCCATAGTGGATCTAACTTAATAGTGTGAGAGTCCAGTCCAAAGTGGATCTAACATAATAGTGTGAGAGTCCAGTCCATAGTGGATCTAACATAATAGTGAGAGTCCAGTCCATAGTGGATCTAACAGAATATTGTGAGAGTCCTGTCCATAGTGGATCTAACATAATAGTGTGAGAGTCCAGTCCATAGTGGATCTAACATAATAGTGTGAGAGTCCAGTCCATAGTGGATCTAACATAATATTGTGAGAGTCCTGTCCATAGTGGATCTAACTTAATAGTGTGAGAGTCCAGTCCAAAGTGGATCTAACATAATAGTGTGAGAGTCCAGTCCATAGTGGATCTAACATAATAGTGAGAGTCCAGTCCATAGTGGATCTAACAGAATATTGTGAGAGTCCTGTCCATAGTGGATCTAACATAATAGTGTGAGAGTCCAGTCCATAGTGGATCTAACATAATAGTGTGAGAGTCCAGTCCATAGTGGATCTAACATAATAGTGAGAGTCCAGTCCATAGTGGATCTAACATAGTAGTGAGAGTCCAGTCCATAGTGGATCTAACATAATAGTGTGAGAGTCCAGTCCATAGTGGATCTAACATAATAGTGAGAGTCCAGTCCATAGTGGATCTAACATAATAGTGTGAGAGTCCAGTCCATAGTGGATCTAACATAATAGTGTGAGAGTCCGGTCCATAGTGGATCTAACATAGGGGATCTCTGCAGAAAAGAGACGGCGGATCAACTGGTCTAAAAGTTAACTTTCAGTTTCGTTTCCTGCCGAGGCATTGCAACCCAAGTGGGCACAAGCATGAGAAGGGTGACCATTTTTGAGATTGCTTCGACCTTTGGAGGCGGTACAGCTCGGTTGGTAGAGTGGCCGTGCCAGCATCTTGAGGGTTCCAGGTTCGATCCCTGCTTCCGCCAACCTAGTCACTGCCGTTGTGTCCTTGGGCAAGACACTTTACACACACTTCAAAAAACCACTGTCAGTAACTACAGTTGGTTGCTACATCTGTAAGTGCAAGTTAAAACTCTACTATGCAAAGCGAAAGCCATTTATCAACAACACCCAGAAACGCCGCCGGCGTCGCTGGGGCCGAGATCATCTAAGATGGACTGAAGCAAAGTGGAAAAGTGTTCTGTGGTCTGACGAGTCCACATTTCAAATTGTTTTTGGAAACTGTGGACGTCGTGTCCTCCGGACCAAAGAGGAAAAGAACCATCTTGACTGTTCTAGGCGCAAAAGCCAAAAGTTTTGGGTTTTGTTTCAGTGTAAGCGTACAATAAAAGTGACGCTCAATTTGCTTTGGTTCTCCCTTTGTGTGTCAGGATGAACGGCGCCCTCATCGAGGGTTACGAGGACGACGTGGGGAACAAAACGGACGTCTACGTCCACACGGCTCACTCCATCACCATGTCCTTGTATCTTTGGAAGAAGTACGGCTACAAGTCTGCCCCCCACGATGAGGTAAGTGGCGCCCGTCGCACCGTTCGTGGCGTACCAGCCAGTGCCCTCACACTGACCGCCCGTTTGTGCCGCTGCAGGGTATCAAATACGTTCTGATCCCGGAGGGCATGAGGGACTTTCAGTGGCTGGATGGACTCCTCAAAGGAGACAGGGTGCAGTTCGGCCAGTATAAAAACAAACGGTGATGAACGTCAATCTTGGTCATATTCACCCTTTGCGTGGGAAAAAGAAAACAAAAGAAAAAGTTATGATAATTGTCAGGTTCAAACCCTGATGACATCTATTAAACGAGACAAGAAGCAAGGAATTAAACAGAGACAGAATTCAGTTTGGCTCAATTGAGGAGAAACGTCTGGGCTGTACTCTTGCACAGTCTCCAGCACGCTCTGATGTAAGATTGTACGCCTCCTTTATTTGGACTTGCCCTGATTACATGGCAACAGCTGTTTCTAAAGGGACGGTGGTCGTAAACAGCCATCGCATTTGGTTACAGAACAGTTCACAGAAAAGGTCATAAAACAGTTCAAACAAGCGGTGCCTGGAGGGGAGTCAGGCCCTGCTTCCTCTCCGTTTTTTTGTTCTTGGGTCAGACAATATCTTTCTGTGGATTACAATACATGAAAGAAACAGAACACCTTCATGTTGCTTCCTATCCTACACCGTGGAGTTTTACAAGCCTTCTTCTTGGTAGGTTCAAAGACAGCTTTTGTCTTGGCGCCGGGAACTCATTTCAACACAAAGTTTTTGTGATAACCTAGATACAATTATTGTAACAATAATAACCAAAAATAATGTGAATTTAATTATGATATGAAAAATATTACACTTGTTTTGGCAGGGCTCTTTCGGTGATCGAAGTCTTTTGGTGGCCCAATGTTCGGTGAATCCCCAGGGAATATTGCGTAAATATTAGGCCAGGGGTGCTCATTACGTCGATCGCAAGCTACTGGTCGATCTCGGAGGGTGTGTCAGTCGATCACCAGCCAGGCATTAAAAAAATAGTCCTAAAAATGAGCGATCATAAATCTTCACTATGACGTCACTTTCGTCACTTGATTGACATTCACGGCACCCGAGGGTCTTCTGAGATGACGCTGGCTGCTGCCAGCTCATTAAAATTACCGACTGGAAGGCGAGAAACACTTTATTTCAACATACTCTGGCGCCGTACCTGTCGTCAAAACTCCAAAGACCGACTGCACAGTTGCGCTAACAAAACAAGAGTCTCAGAAAGCTGGCGTGCACAAGCTAGCAAGCTACGGAGTTTGCCGACAATGTATTTCTTGTAAAGTGTATACAAAGGAGTACGGAAGCTGGACAAATAAGATGCCAAAAACCAACCACTTTCATGTGGTATTGGACAGAAAGGAGGACTTTTTTCTCCTCCATTCGAAAATGCGGACGTTTTTAGCACCACTGTCTGATTCCTATCAATGCAAGTCATCACAATCAGGTAATACACCAACTTATATTCTTGTCTTCATGAAAGAAAGGAATCTATATGTGTTAAACATGCCTGTATTATCTTTAAACACCTTAACTTGTTAACAATATTAACTATATGTGTTAAACATGCTTGCATTATCTTTAAACACCTTTAACTTGTTAACAATATTAACTATATGCGTTAAACATGCTTGTATTATCATTAAACACCTTTAAGTTGTTAACAATATTAACTATATGTGTTAAACATGCTTGCATTATCTTTAAACACCTTTACCTTATTAACAATATTAACTATATGCGTTAAACATGCTTGTATTATCATTAAACACCTTTAAGTTGTTAACAATATTAACTATATGTGTTAAACATGCTTGCATTATCTTTAAACACCTTTACCTTATTAACAATATTAACTCTATGTGTTAAACATGCTTGTATTATCATTAAACACCTTTAACTTGTTAACAATATTAACTGTGTTAAAAATGCTTGCATTATCTTTAAACACCTTTAACTTGTTAACAATATTAACTATATGTGTTAAACATGCTTGCATTATCTTTAAACACCTTTAACTTATTAATAATATTAACTATATGTATTAAACATGCTTGTATTATCATTAAACACCTTTAACTTGTTAACAATATTAACTATATGTATTAAACATGCTTGTATTATCATTAAACACCTTTAATTTTTTAACAATATTAACTATATGTGTTAAACATGCTTGCATTATCATTAAACACCTTTAACTTATTAACAAAAACATATATTTCATAAATAAGTAAATATAAATTATATATATGAATGAGGTAGATCCCCACGACTTGATCAATTGAAAAGTAGCTCGCCTGCAGAAAAAGTGTGAGCACCCCTGTATTAGGCTATATACATATTTCCATTCATACAATTTAATACCTTAATTAGTTTTCATGTTAAAACATTTTTTTTTAAAGTGTGGCGGCTTTTATTTTGCCGTGGCGCCATGCCACACTAGTGGAAACCCTGCTAGTACAAGTTAATGTAGTAGCAAAAATATAAACTTGCCACTGGGAGAAACAAAATAAACGTCCGTCCACGTCCACACTTTACACGTTAAAAAGCAAACCGAAGAAAAAGTTATGATTATAACCAAAAATAATGTGAATTTGATTATGATATGAAAAATGTTATACGGTGAAACCTCAACTTACAAGCTTACTTGGTTCGTGAATGGAAAAGTTTAAATTATGAAGCAAATTTTTCCATAAGAAGCAATATAAATCTGAATAATGGGTTTTAGCCTCGACAAAAGTCCTCATTTTAGTGAAGGTTTGAACACAATATAAAGTGCTATACAAAACTGTAAAGCAAGGAGTTATCAAGCCAAAACAACAACAAACTGAACTGTCCTTAACGTGCTGCTCTGCCAACACAGGCACACGCACGCAGAAGTCCCTTTGAGTGCCCTCACAAACAATCAGAAACCACGCAAATCCTTAACTTCAACAACCATATTGCCACGATGATGAACATTTCGTGTGTGTGTGCTCATGGAAGAGGCGCAGCTGAACTCTGTGATATAAGTTTGCTTTGGCATCTTTTTCCGTGAAAGTCAGTTCTCATCACAATTAAAAGCCTGCTTCGTCAAACTCTTCAATACAAGCGAGCACAAGATGAATAAATGAAATGTTCGTACACAGAGACTTGGTTTGAGGCATGCATGGCTCGATCTAATAGTTTGGAAATCGAAAAGTTCACAAAAAGAGGGGTTTGTAAATCGAGGTTTCACTGTGTATTATTATTTTGTTATATAGAATCAAAGTATCATTACACTATATTATTTAGGATAGGATAGGGTAGGATAGGACAGCACAAACCCGTTCAAGATGAGACAAACAAACAGTGTACAGGGTTACAGAACAGGAACGCTGATGGGTCGCCACGAGGCGCCCCGTAAAAGGTGGGAAAAAGGTAAAACGCTGGGGAAGAAGATGAGTAAAAAAATACAATCTAGACTGGGCTTCTAAGGGCGCCTAGTCTGGAGTGGGAAAAAACCCTCCATGCAATGCACACATAAACATGTTACATTTAATCACGACAACTCGCAACAGGGGGGGGGAGTTGGGGCCCTGGAGGTCGACTGCTGCTATGAAGCGCTGCCAGCCGTCCATCACCCCGAAGGGGAATCAAGCGGTGGTGAAGGCGTGGGGTGTGTTGATGTAGTGTCCATAGGCCTGGGGCCGTTCTGCATGCAAGCAAAAGTTCGACTCCCGGTGTCGTTGAGGAGGGAGGGAGGGAGGTCAAAAGCGTCCATCATTGAGGTGTCCTCGGGGATGTTTTCAGAACAGCCTGCTCCTGTTGTTGGAGCGTCAAGGCCATTCGAGGGAGTCAAATCGTAGATTAGGATTTTTGTTTTTCCGCGAGCAGACATTACAATGGCTTGTCTGTTCTATTCGTCCATGCTGGCCCTCATATCCAATTGTTCCATTTCAACCAGCTTTTCGATGATGTGATCCATCTTGCGATTCAGTTCAGAAATCGCCCCAGTCTTTGATCCCAATCCTTCCATTGCGACGAACAGCCTTTGGGCCCCTTGAGTGGCTGCCATCGTCTTACGAATTTGACGATTCACCAGAGCAATGCCCAGCCCAATCAGCAGGTGCCCCGCGATCACGGTTCCAAATATGTAGATGTCTTCCACGTCCTCGGTAGAAAGGACTGAGAGGCACATGATTCTCCATTCATCCCTGGAATCTCTCACCTACCCCGCAGCAATGGTTCCATCAGGGCAACCTCTTTTCCTCGTCGAAAAGATTTTGTCAATTGAGTCGAGAGTCCAGCTGATCATTTCCATGTCTGATGTTTAGATTTGGAGGACAGAGCAAAGAAAGAGGCTTCAAAAAAAAGTGTAGACAAGACAAAACAAAGAGAGCAAGCAGGGAGAAGAAGGGAGCGGGAAAAAATGCGACTGCCCTCACCAGAGGCAAGACAGATTTATTCAATTTTTGTACTGTAATGAATTATAATTGTAATGCCTTCCAATGAATTATAATTGTAATGCCTTCCAACTTTCCCACACATTTTGGCCAGTCAAATTTGTCTGGAATCAAAATGTGTGTTTGTTTTTTCTCAGAACATCACAACTTTTGTCTCAACTCTCTAGGGGAAAAAACCCGAGTAGATAGATAATACTTTATTGATTCCTTCAGGAGAGTTCCCTCTGGAAAATTTAGTATATAAATAGTTTTTTTTAAATTTATTACATCATTTTTTCACATTTTTAATTCAACAAATTAGTAGTATATGGTGTGGTTATAATTGACATATAATATATCAAATCATTTGTTTGATTGTTGTTAGTTTTTTCTTGTATTGCATCAACATTTCATGGTTTGAACGTTTTATTTTAACCAAAGTTTATTTCTTTATTTTTGTCTTTGCTGATCGCTTGAGAGAAATGCCAATTAAAAGGTAGGCTGGAATAACATTTTGTACTGACGTATGATTGTTTTGTTCTATAAGTGCGTCACTTATAAAACAAGGACTAACTTTGTCATCTCTCCTCCAGGCCCAGGACGTACTACACGGGCCAGTACAACGAGAGCCGCTTTTACGTCCTGCACCAGGATTTCCTGCGATACGTGCGGAACAGGTCAGCATTCGCTTCCAAAATGTGAACGATATCTATTGCTTTTTTGAAGGCGGACGCTCCTTGCGTTTAGACCAGGGCTGTCAAACTCATTTTTAGCTCAATCTATTCCTCCATGGTGAAATGGTAAAATCATGGCATAATAACTTAAGAATAAAGAAAACTTCTGATCGTTTTATTTGTTTTAGTTTTGCCAAAAATAGAACGTGCACATATTAACCCTAGCCCTAACCCTAACCAACACTTTTTTTTTATGCCTAACCCTAAACCTAATCCTAACCCTAACCCCAACCCTAACCCTAACCCCAACCCCAATCCTACCCCAACTCCAACCCTAACCCTACCCTAACCCCAACCCCAACCCTAGCCCTAACCCTAACCAACTCTCTTTCTTTATGCCTAACCCCAACCCCAACCCCAAACCCAAACCCAAACCCAACCCCTACCCTAACCCCAGCCCTAACCCTAACCCTAATTTAAGAATAAAGAAAACTTCTGATTGTTTTAGTTTTGCCAAAAATAGAACGTGCACATATTAACCCTAGCCCTAACCCTAACCCTACCCTAACCCTAACCCCAACTCTAGCCCTAACCCTAACGCCAACCCCAATCCTACCCTAACCCCAACCCTAGCCCTAACCCTAACCAACTCTCTTTCTTTATGCCTAACCCTAACCCCAACCCCAACCCCAAACCCAAACCCAAACCCAACCCCTACCCTAACCCCAGCCCTAACCCTAAACTTAACCCTAACCCTAATCCTAACCCCAACCCTAGCCCTAACCCTAACCAACTCTTTTTCTTTATGCCTAACCCTAATCATAAACCTAACCCTAATCCTAACCCTAACCCCAACCCTAACTCTAACCCAAACCCTAACCCTAATCCTAAACCTAACCCTAATCCCAACCCTAACCCCAACCCCAACCCTAACCCTAACCCTAACCTCAACCCTAGCCCTAACCCTAACCAACTCTCTTTCTTTATGCCTAACCCTAACCCTAACCCCAACCCCAACCCCAAACCCTAACCCAACCCCTACCCTAAACCCAGCCCTAACCCTAACCCTAATTTAAGAATAAAGGAAACTTCTGATTGTTTTATTTGTTTTAGTTTCGCCAAAAATAGAACGTGCACATATTAACCCTAGCCCTAACCCCAACCCTAGCCCTAACCCTAACCAACCCTTTTCTTTATGCCTAATCCTAACCCCAACCCCAACCCCAACCCCAACCCTAACCCTAACCCTCTAACCCTCTAACTTTGCCTCAATGTATCTTCAAAGCCATGAATAAACTTTAGGTCACAATCTATCTGGGATT
The DNA here is from genome assembly GCF_033978685.3 of Nerophis lumbriciformis. NCBI lineage: Eukaryota > Metazoa > Chordata > Actinopteri > Syngnathiformes > Syngnathidae > Nerophis > Nerophis lumbriciformis. Next base: position 15,210,909 of record NC_084586.2, on the reverse strand, counting down.
GGACAAAATACTAAAGAGATAATATACATTAAAAACTCTTCTAGGGTTAAACACAGTTTGTGTACGTCGTGGCCATCCCATTTTTGTTTGGACCAAAAAAAAAAAAATCCCAATTTTTGGGTTTGATAATAAAAAACTAACGGAAAATGCATCGTTATTCCAATTTATTAATGAGTGCGAAAATGGAAAATAGCAACTAAAGTAGAAAGTGGACTATTATTATCTGTGTGGAGATACGGTAGATCGTCTCTTTCCCATGTCCTCGTCTGCGAGTGACCCGGAACGACACAACCACCTGAAGAAAAGCAACGTTTGCCTGCTCGATAATCAACCAATAAAAGGTGTCACTTTTATGATAAATTAAGGAGCCTTCGTTGGAAATATTTTATGTGGCTTGGATTAATAAACCTCTCACGAGAAGAGGCAATGAATTCAGACTTTGGAATGCAGAAGTGATAGCGCTATCCTGGAGGAGAGACTCAGCGAAGTAAGTTGTATTTCATATGGTTAGAAAGGCTCCAGCACCCCCCGCAACCCAGTAAGGGATAAGCGGTAGAAAATGGAAATGGATGGATGGTGAGATAAATAAGATTATCTAGAAAATGAATGGATGGATGAAATAAATCTTCTTCTTTGTACTTTGTAAACACTTGAAGTTTGCAGAGTTTCTTGAAGTGGATCATATTAGTACATTGTTTGATTTCTTTGCTTCATCCATTCCATAATTTCATTCCACATACTGATACACTGCAGAGGATCATCTCACCACACCTAGTGTGTGTGTGTGACAATCATTGCAGCCTGCCTCCGTAGCCCCCACTCCCTCCCCTCTGTTGCAAGTCCTGTGGATTCTTTGTAACTTGTTTATGTGTGCTATGGCTATTGAGGTATTTTGTTTCCTGGCCTCAGTCTGGACCCCCTCCCCGGGAGTCTAGCCTTGGACTGAATACTTTTTCACATCCCTCCCCCAACCCCAATGTGTATCTGTTTCCCACCTTGACTCCTTAGGCCCAGCGGCGTTTCTGGGTGTTGTTGATAAATGGCTTTCACTTTGCACAGTAGTTTTAACTTGCACTTACAGATCTTGCGACAAACTGTAGTTACTGACAGTGGTTTTCTGAAGTGAATTTAGGAATTTCACCATCTACGGTCCGTAATATCATCAAAAGGTTTAGAGAATTTGGAGAAATCCCTGCACGTAAGCGGCTCAACATTGAATGCCCGTGACCTTCGATCCCTCAGGCGGTACTGCATCAAAAAGCGACATCGGTGTGTAAAGGATATCACCACATGGGCTCAGGAACATTTCAGAAAACCACTGTCAGTAACTACAGTTGGTCGCTACATCTGTAAGTGCAAGTTAAAACTCTACTATGCAAAGCGAAAGCCATTTATCAACAACACCCAGAAACGCCGCTGGGCCTAAGGAGTCAAGGTGGGAAATAGACACACATTGTGGTTGGGGGAGGGATGTAAAAAAGTATTCAGTCCAAGAGCCAAGTGCATGCTTTTTCAGTCAATTAGGTATATACAGCCCGGCCCCCGGCCAAAAAAATTTAATTTTGAAGAATTTATCTGAATGTGCATGAACTACAAACCCCGTTTCCATATGAGTTGGGAAATTGTGTTAGATGTAAATATAAACGGAATACAATGATTTGCAAATCCTTTTCAACCCATATTCAATTGAATATGCTACAAAGACAACATATTTGATGTTCAAACTAATAAACATTTTTTTTTTTTTTTTGCAAATAATCATTAACTTTAGAATTTGATGCCAGCAACACGTGACAAAGAAGTTGGGAAAGGTGGCAATAAATACTGATAAAGTTGAGGAATGCTCATCAAACACTTATTTGGAACATCCCACGGGTGAGCAGGCTAATTGGGAACAGGTGGGTGCCATGATTGGGTATAAAAGTAGATTCCATGAAATGCTCAGTCATTCACAAACAAGGATGGGGCGAGGGTCACCACTTTGTCAACAAATGCGTGAGCAAATTGTTGAACAGTTTAAGAAAAACCTTTCTCAAGCAGCTATTGCAAGGAATTTAGGGATTTCACCATCTACGGTCCGTAATATCATCAAAGGGTTCAGAAAATCTGGAGAAATCACTGCACGTAAGCAGCTAAGCCCGTGACCTTCGATCCCTCAGGCTGTACTGCATCAACAAGCGACAAGTGTAAAGGATATCACCACATGGGCTCAGGAGCACTTCAGAAAACCACTGTCAGTAACTACAGTTGGTCGCTACATCTGTAAGTGCAAGTTAAAACTCTCCTATGCAAGGCAAAAACCGTTTATCAACAACACCCAGAAACGCAGTCGGCTTCGCTGGGCCTGAGCTCATCTAAGATGGACTGATACAAAGTGGAAAAGTGTTCTGTGGTCTGACGAGTCCACATTTCAAATTGTTTTTGGAAACTGTGTCCTCCGGAGGAAAAGAACCATCCGGATTGTTCTAGGCGCAAAGTTGAAAAGCCAGCATGTGTGATGGTATGGGGGTGTATTAGTGCCCAAGACATGGGTAACTTACACATCTGTGAAGGCACCATTAATGCTGAAAGGTACATACAGGTTTTGGAGCAACATATGTTGCCATCCAAGCAACATTATCATGGACGCCCCTGCTTATTTCAGCAAGACAATGCCAAGCCACGTGTTACAACAGTGTGGCTTCATAGGAAAATAGTGCGGGTACTAGACTGGCCTGCCTGTAGTCCAGACCTGTCTCCCGTTGAAAATGTGTTGTGCAATATGAAGCCTAAAATATGAGAAGGGAGACTGTTGAACAACTTAAGCTGTACATCAAGCAAGAATGGGAAGTAATTCCACCTGAGAAGCTTAAAACATGTGTCTCCTCAGTTCCCAAACGTTTACTGAGTATTGTTAAAAGGAAAGGCCATGAAACACAGTGGTGAACATGCCCTTTTCCAACTACTTTGGCACGTGTTGCAGCCATGAAATTCTAAGTTCATTATTATTTGTAAAAAATAAAAAAAAGTTTATGAGTTTGAACATCAAATATGTTGTCTTTGTAGTGCATTCAACTGAATATGGGTTGAAAAGGATTTGCAAATCATTGTATAATAATAATAATAATAATAACTGAGATTTATATAGCGCTTTTCTAAGTACCCAAAGTCGCTTTACACGTAGAAAGTGTATTGCGTTTATATTTACATCTAACACAATTTCCCAACTCATATGGAAACGGGGTTTGTATTTCTGTTCAAAATAGTTTTAAATGTTAAATGTTTAAATATTAACTGTCAGTTTATTGTACTGTGCCAACTGTACTACTATATGAGTACGTGTCATCCGTTTTAATTTGACCAAATTGTGTCAAAGTCATGATTTTTTTTTTTTCATGCTTGAAATAAGAAATTGTTACTTTTAAAAAAGGTCGTTTTCTACTTGTGAGTGTTGATGACACAGCTTTGCATCAGTTGATATTCTAGTTTCAAGCATGTTTTACTCAATATAGGTCATCAAATCTCAGCAACAAGCTGTAATATCTTACTGAGATCATTTAGGACCAAAACACTTAAAACAAGTAAAACACTCTAACATAAAATCTGCTTAGTGAGAGGAATTCTTTTATCAGACAGAAAATAAGCAAATATCACCCTTATTTGAGATATTTCATCTTAATTAGATGTCAGTTTTTGCAGTCTATAGGCTTGGAGTCGCTCTGCAGGCGTTACGAGCAAAGTTCCACTCCCAGCCTTCTTCTGTTATGAGCAGCGTCACATCGTTGTCAGTTATGGTAAATTTAGATTTAGCAAGCCGGATTAAACCAGTTCCCGCGGGCCGTACGTTTGACACCCCTGCTTTAGACGCTACATTTACTCTTGAAAACCCAACATGTGGTATGGTGTGAAAAGATGTCACTATTTCTCGCCAACAGGTTCTTGAAGTCCCCTAACTTGAATTTACGGTACTGGGCAATCGTCCGACCGACCAACGGTGCTTTTGCCATCTTCGTGGCGCTCCACACGTGTGACATCGTGAGTTGACATGCATGATTCACTCCTGTGACCGACTCCCGTTCTTATGAGTCAACCAGTGAAGTGGGTCCAGGTACTCAACCCCCTCTAGTCCGTCGTCACACAGCACATATGCAGAATCCTCTTCAGAAACTGGCATTAAGAAAAAACAAGCTCACATGACTCCCATATGCAAAAAAATATTTTGTGATGCTAAAAAATATCAAAGTAATCATAGTAGTATCGGCCAAATCCGCTGTTTTTTTATTTTTTGTTTTTTTAGTGCCAACATCTATTAAAGAAGATGTTGGCACTAAAAAAAATAAAATAAAAAATAAATAAAAAACAGCGGAGTTGGGCGATACTTTTTTTATTTTATTTATTTTTTTAGTGCCAACATCTATTAAAGGAGATGTTGGCACTAAAAAAAAGCATATCGACCAAATCTGCTCCTTTTTTTTTTTTTTTTTTTTTTAGAAGATGTTGGCACTAAAAAAAAAAAAATAAAAAAATTTAAAAAAAAGCGAATTTGGTCGATATACTTTTTTTTAGTGCCAACATCTTCTTTAATAGATGTTGGCACAAAAAAAAAATTAAAAAAAGAATATGCAAAAAAATATTTTGTGATGCTAAAAAATATCAATGTAATCATGGCAGTATCAACCAAATCCGCTCCTTTTTTTATTTTTAATTTTTTAATTTTTATTTTTTTTTTTTTAAGGGCCAACATTTTCTTTAATAGATGTTGGCACACAAAAAAAAAAGAATATGCAATTTTGTGATGCTAAAAAATATCAATGTAATCATAGCAGTATCGACCAAATCCGCTCCTTTTTTTTTTTTTTTTTTTTCAGCAGCTAGGTCTGGATCCTAGCACACTGACAATTAAAAGGAGGCCCCCCCTTTTTTTTTACATTGCGTATCAACCAAATCCGCTCCTTTTTTTTTTTTTTTTTTTTTTTTTTTTTAGTGCCAACATCATCTTTAATAGATGTTGGCACAAAAAAAAAAAAAAAAAAAGAATATGCAAAAAAATATTTTGTGATGCTAAAAAATATCAATGTAATCATAGCAGTATCGACCAAATCCGCTCCTTTTTTTTTTTTTTTTCAGCGGCTCGATCTGGATCCCAGCACACTGACAATTAAAAGGAGGCCCCCCCTTTTTTTTTTTACATTGATATATCAATGTATCGACCAAATCCATCTATTAAAGAAGATGTTGGCACTAAAAAAATAAAAAATAAAAAAAAGCGAATTTTGTCGATATACTTTTTTTTATTTTTATTTTTTTTTTTTTTAGTGCCAACATCTTCTTTAATAGACGTTGGCACTAAAAAAAAAATTAAAAAAAGAATATGCAAAAAAATATTTTGTGATGCTAAAAAATATCAATGTAATCATAGCAGTATCGACCAAATCCGCTCCTTTTTTTTAATTGTTTTTATTTTTTTTAAGGGCCAACATCTTCTTTAATAGATGTTGGCACACAAAAAAAAAAGAATATGCAATTTTGTGATGCTAAAAAATATCAATGTAATCATAGCAGTATTGACCAAATCCGCTCCTTTTTTTTTTTTTTTTTTTTTTTTCAGCAGCTAGATCTGGATCCCAGCACACTGACAATTAAAAGGAGGCCCCCCCTTTTTTTTTTACATTGCGCATCAACCAAATCCGCTCCTTTTTTTTTTTCTTTTTTTTTTAGTGCCAACATTTTCTTTAAGAGATGTTGGCACAAAAAAAAAAAAAAAAGAATATGCAATTTTGTGATGCTAAAAAATATCAATGTAATCATAGCAGTATCAACCAAATCCGCTCCTTTTTTTTTTTTTTTTTTTTTTTAGTGCCAACATCTATTAAAGAAGATGTTGGCACTAAAAAAAAAAAAGCGAATTTGGTCGATATGCTCCTTCTTCACCACAACGGGTCGATACAGCGTCCGCATTACTGAAGATGCCGCACCGATCCGCCTGTCGATCTCACGATCCACTCTTCCCTCACTCGTGAACAAGACTCCGAGGTACTTGAACTCCTCCACTTGGGGCAGGGTTTTAGCCATCTTTAAAAGATGTTGCCGCTGAAAAAAAAAAAAAAAAAAAGAAAAGGAGCGGATTTGGTCGATACTGCTATGATTACATTGATATTTTTTAGCATCACAAAATTGCATATTCTTTTTTTTATTTATTTTTTTGTGCCAACATCTATTAAAGAAGATGTTGGCACTAAAAAGAAAAAAAGAAAAAGAAAAAAAAAAGCGGCGGATTTGGTCGATACTTTTTATTTATTTTTTTATTTTTTTAGTGCCAACATCTTAAAAGATGTTGGCACTAAAAAAAAAAAAAGAAAGAAAAAAAAAAAGGAGCGGATTTGGTCCATACTTTTTTTTTTTTTTTAGTGCCAACATCTTTAATAAATGTTGGCACTAAAAAAAAAAAAAAAAAGGAGCGGATTTGGTCGATACTGCTATGATTACATTGATATTTTTTAGCATCACAAAATATTTTTTTTGCATATTCTTTTTTTAAAAATTTTTTAGTGCCAACATCTATTAAAGATGTTGGCACTAAAAAAAGTATATCGACCAAATTCTCTTTTTTTTTTTTTTTTTTTTTTTTTTAGTGCCAACATCTTCTTTAATAGATGTTGGCACTAAAAAAAAAAAAAAAAAAAAAAAAGGAGCGGATTTGGTTGATACTGCTATGATTACATTGATATTTTTTAGCATCACAAAATATTTTTTTGCATATTCTTTTTTTTTTTTTTTTTTTTTTTTGTGCCAACATCTTTAATAAATGTTGGCACTAAAAAAAAAAAAAAAAGGAGCGGATTTGGTCGATACTGCTATGATTACATTGATATTTTTTAGCATCACAAAATATGTTTTTTGCATACTCTTTTTTAAAAAAAATTTTAGTGCCAACATCTATTAAAGATGTTGGCACTAAAAAAAAAAAAGAAAGAAAAAAAAAAGGAGCGGATTTGGTCCATACTTTTTTTTTTTTTTAGTGCCAACATCTTTAATAAATGTTGGCACTAAAAAAAAAAAAAAAAAGGAGCGGATTTGGTCGATACTGCTATGATTACATTGATATTTTTTAGCATCACAAAATATGTTTTTTGCATATTCTTTTTTTAAAAATTTTTTAGTGCCAACATCTATTAAAGATGTTGGCACTAAAAAAAGTATATCGACCAAATTCTCTTTTTTTTTAGTGCCAACATCTTCTTTAATAGATGTTGACACTAAAAAAAAAATTAAAAAAAATTAAAAAAATTAAAAAAGGAGCGGATTTGGTCGATACTGCTATGATTACATTGATATTTTTTAGTATCACAAAATATTTTTTGTATATTCTCTACTTTTTAAGCCAAAATGCATCCATTTTCTCTTTTCTGTCTACACACTGTGTCTGCTTGTAAGTACTCCGTGAGTATGCGCTGCCGAACATGCTCCTCTGCTCGTAAAACCGGCAATGTCACGACGTGACGACGACACGCCGTCAAAAAAAAGGGGTTGGGGGACTGGTACTTTTTAGAGGCGGTATAGTACTGAATATGAGTCATTAGTATTGCGATACTACACTAGCTTACCGTACAACCCTAGTACGGATAAATAAATTTATTACCAGGTTCTCAATAGTTTTCCAGTCCAGTGGAGGTCAGGACGTAGATGAACCCCCATGAGTTTTGATGAGTCGTCCTATTGACGGGTTTCTCTCTCTCCTCTACCCAGGTGGACGTGTACGGGTTCATGACCAAAGACTACAGACAATATTCCAACTATTACTACGAGAAGGACATAAAAACAAACGTGATTTTCTACATCAATCACGACTACATTTTGGAAATGAAACTGTGGAAGAATCTCCACGACAGCAAAGTACTGCGTCTGTATCAGAGAACTTGAAGAGGAACCCAAGGATTGGAGGGAATGCCTGCGTTTGTATGATTTTTAATTCATGCCTTTATAAATACAAACAGCCCGTCAGACCTTTTCAGGTAGAAAAACATGTAAAAACGTTTTTAAAACCATGTTTAGAACAAAATAAATCAAATGTCTCACTGAAACAACCAAATAGTCATTTTTAACAAATCATAACCAAAAACATTTGTTCAGGAATACAAGTAAATAGTCACAATCTGACATTTTACAACAACAAATAATGTTTCATTGTCAAGTTTTTTTAAATGTTTTTTCATAAAAACAGTACATTTGAAAATTAATTACATTATTAGTTCAGCACATCGGGGGCGGTACCTTTGGATTGGCAGACCGGGGTGGTGGTTCCTCTCTTTAAGGGGTATATTGTAGCGTCCCGGAAGAGTTAGTGCTGCAAGGGGTTCTGGGTATTTGTTCTGTTGTGTTACGGTGCGGATGTTCTCCCGAAAAGTGTGTGTCATTCTTGTTTGATGTGGCTTCACAGTGTGGCGCATATTTGTAACAGTGTTAAAGTTGTTTATACGGCCACCCTCAGTGTGACCTGTATGGCTGTTGACCAAGTATGCCTTGCATTCACTTGTGTGTGTGAAAAGCCGTAGATATTATGTGACTGGGCCGGCACGCAAAGGCAGTGCCTTTAAGGTTTATTGGCGCTCTGTACTTCTCCCTACGTTTGTGTACACAGCGGCGTTTTAAAAAGTCATACATTTTACTTTTTGAAACCGATACCGATAATTTTTGATATTACATTTTAAAGCATTTATCGGCCGATAATATCGGCAGTCCGATATTATCGGACATCTCTCATCACGACGTGACTTATTTTGAGTTTTTTTCTGTTTTCCCGTGCGTAGTGTTTTAGTTCTTGTCTTACTCTCCTATTTTGGTGGCTTTTCCTGTTTTATCAGCATTTTCCTGTAGCAGTTTCATGTCTTCCTTTGAGCGATATTCCCCGCATCTACTTTGTTTTAGCAATCAACAATATTGTAGCTGAGATAGGCTCCAGCGCCCCCCACCATCCCTAAGGGAATAAGCGGTAGAAAATGGATGGATGGATGGAATATTTCAGTTTTTATCCTTCTTTGTGTGGACATTGTTGATTGTCATGTCATGTACGGATGTACTTTGTGGACGCCATCTCTGCTCCACACGCTGTAAGTCTTTGCGGTCGTCCAGCATTCTGTTTTTGTTTACTTTGTAGCCAGTTCAGTTTTAGTTTCGTTCTGCATAGCCATCCCTAAGCTTTAATGCCTTTTCTTAGGGGCACTCACCTTTTGTTTATTTTTGGTTTAAGCAGTAGACACCTTTTTACCTGCACCCTGCCTCCCGCTGTCGTCTGCATATTATGATCACGACAAACCATCGTCGTCTCACAGGACGTGTTTCCGACATCTACAATTAGCTACCGGCTGTCAGCTACCGATATGGAAGAGTATTACACGGTTACTATGCCGAGATCTAGACAGCACCGACACTCAACAACAACACATCATTTGCGGATTATAATTACTGGTTTGCAAAAAATATTTTTAACCCAAATAGGTGAAACTACATAATGTCCCACGGCACACCAGACTGTATCAGTGGTTGAGAAACAGTGACTTAGATACTGGGTTTCACTATGTAAAGCGCTTTGAGTCACTAGAGAAAAGCGCTATATACCGTATTTTCCGCACTATAAGGCGCACCTAAAAACCACAAATTTTCTCAAAAGCTGACAGTGCGCCTTATAACCCGGTGCGCTTTATATATGGATTAATATTACGATTCATTTTCATAAAGTTTCGATCTCGCAACTACGGTAAACAGCCGCCATCTTTTTTCCCGGTAGAACAGGAAGCGCTTCTTCTTCTACGCAAGCAACCGCCAAGGTAAGCACCCGCCCCCATAGAACAGGAAGCGCTTCTTCTTCTACTGTAAGCAACCACCCGCCCGCGTAGAAGAAGCAAAAGCGCGCGGATATTACCGTACGTTTCATTTCCTTTGTGTGTTTACATCTGTAAAGACCACAAAATGGCTCCTACTAAGCGACCGGGATCCGGTTCATGAAAAGACGCAATCTCTCCATCCGCACACGGATTACTATTTCACAGCAACTGATATTCCTGTGAACCGCACTGTGGATACAACGGGAGCACGTACGGTGAATATTCGCACCACAGGGAATGAGAAGTCATCCTTCACTGTGGTTCTAGCTTGCCATGCTAATGGCCAGAAACTTCCACCCATGGTGATATTCAAAAGGAAGACCTTGCCAAAAGAGACCTTTCCAGCCGGCGTCATCATAAAAGCTAACTCGAAGAGATGGATGAAGAAAAGATGAGCGAGTGGTTAAGGTAAGTTTAAGTTTACGCGAAGAGGCCGGGTGGCTTTTTTTACGCAGCTCCGTCCATGTTGATATACGATTCCATGCGCGCCCACATCACGCTGGTTTTAATATATTATTAAAGTTTGACTGACCTATTTGACTGTTTTTTTGACATTCCTTTAGCGCAGTTAGATGCGGCTTACAACACGGGGCGGCTTATAGGTGGACAAAGTTTTGAAATATGCCGTTCATTGAAGGCGCGGCTTATAACCCAGGGCGGCTTATGGTGCAGAAAATACGGTAAGTATAATTCACTTCACTTCACTTAAGAAAGGGAACCGGAGCGTGTGTTCCAACTATGGTGGGATCACACTCCTCAGCCTTCCAGGTAATGTCTATTCAGGTGTACTGGAGAGGAGTGTCAGGTTCAAACACTGATGACATCTATTAATCAGACAAGAAGCAAGGAATCATGCAGAGACAGAGTTCAATTTAGCTCAATGAGGAGAACGCATGGAGCTGCACACTTAGTCACAGTCTCGCCCTACGCTCTAAGGCAGACCTGGGCAAATTAAGGCTCAGGGGCCACATGCGGCTCGTTAAGCTTTTCAATCTGGCCCGCCGGACATTCCCCAAAATTTTTTTTTGATCTTTAAGATGTAAAGTGTAGCTGCCATTATGATGTGCAGTGATGTTTTCTAATGACCGTAAGTCTTGAACTATACAAAGTATTTCAATGGTTGAAATCTGCACTTTTGGATGATATACTAGTTACTAGGGTTGTGAACGATAAACCGATGCGACCGAGTATTCGATTCAACAAGTGAGCGATTAGGCTGCATCGGTAGCAGACTCCTCAATCAATGCGAATAATCCATAAAATTCCTAGCTGAATCGGTTATAGAGTCATGGATCGGTTATCGTGAGACTTTGCATGGGTTGGCTAGATGACAATATGCGCCAGCGTCTCTAAAACAACGCGAGAGCTGAAGCTATTTGCCAAACGCGGTAGCTACTGTCGGAGGCAGATATTTACATATATCCGTATTTAAGTGTTACTTCTTTAATTTCATAATCATATTACAAAACAGCTAGTGTTTTTCTTCCAATTGTGGTCTTTTGGTTGTCTGCAAATACTGTGTGCTAACCTTGGGTATGAAATGTAAGAAAGAGAGATACTCCTTCTTCTTATCTATTCTTCTGTCCAGATGCGGAGGACAATGGGCATGTGTTTAGGCTGGAAAGACAAGACAACGAGGGTGGGAGGGAGAGAGACTTTATAGAAGAGAAGGTTTCCATCTTAGCTGCGCGATTGAATGTTCTATGCTGGACTGGTTTCATTATATTTACAAAGCTTTGCAAATATATTACAAAATATCTATTCTGTCTCTGGTGGTTCTTCTACTCAGCTTTAAGTGTCGTAAAGAGCTTGGGAGCGACGACCAGAAACTTGAATTCCCCCTTCTCGCGATTGAATGTTCTATGCTGGACTGGTCTCATTATATTTACAAAGCTTTGCAAATATATTACAAAATACCTATTCTGTCTCTGGTGGTTCTTCTACTCAGCTTTAAGTGTCGTAAAGAGTTTGGGAGCGACGACCAGAAACTTGAATTCCCCCTTCTCGCGATTGAATGTTCTATGCTGGACTGGTCTCATCATATTTGCAAAGCTTTGAAAATATATTACAAAATACCTATTCTGTCTCTGGTGGTTCTTCTACTCAGCTTTAAGTGTCGTAAAGAGCTTGGGAGCGACGACCAGAAACTTGAATTCCCCCTTCTCCCGATTGAATGTTCTATGCTGGACTGGTCTCATTATATTTACAAAGCTTTGCAAATATATTACAAAATACCTATTCTGTCTCTGGTGGTTCTTCTACTCAGCTTTAAGTGTCGTAAAGAGCTTGGGAGCGACGACCAGAAACTTGAATTCCCCCTTCTCGCGATTGAATGTTCTATGCTGGACTGGTCTCATCATATTTGCAAAGCTTTGAAAATATATTACAAAATACCTATTCTGTCTCTGGTGGTTCTTTTACTCAGCTTTAAGTGTCGTAAAGAGCTTGGGAGCGACGACCAGAAACTTGAATTCCGTGGGAGGAACAACTGGTCCAAACGCAACAATTTGGGGGCTTCGTCCGGTGCGACACGCTGAGAATTGGACACCTGTTGCACTCTTCTGGACAGACTCACTTGTGGCCAAACATAAAACAAGGTAAGCAGAGCCTTTTTCTAAAATCTGCTTTAGGAGTCTGTCTTGAAGTATGTAAGTCAAACACTGTTTGTACCCCAGACACAGAGTGGACATTTTGATGGATTGATTGCATTTTTGCCTTGTCCGCCATTACATAAAAAGTTGTAAATAAGTGGCTAGCTGGTATTAGCACGAGTGATAAACAAGGGACAACACGGAAAATGAAGGAGGAGGAGAACGAAAGCGTCAGTCTGACCGAAGGTGATAATGGACCGAGAAAGATTTTCAACGCGTTGGGGAGACAGAAATCCAAAGTGTGGAAAGTTTTTGGGTTTTATAAGAAGGAAGGGAAGCTCGACAGAAGCCATGCTATCTGTAAATTGTGTCGCGCATCGTTGACGTACACTGGCAGCACTACAAATCTCCACCAGCATGCAAAGAGGATTTGGTCGATCCTTTTTTTTTTTTTTTTTTTTTTTAGTGCCAACATCTCCTTTAATAGATATTGGCACTTAAAAAAAAAAAAAAAAAAAAAAAAAAAAAAAAGGAGCTGATTTGATCGATACTGCTATGATTACATTGATATTTTTTAGCATCACAAAATATTTTTTTGCATATTCTTTTTTTAAAATTTTTTTTAGTGTTGGCACTAAAAAATTAAAAAAAAAGAATATGCTAAAAAATATCAATGTAATCATAGCAGTATCGACCAAATCCGCTCCTTTTTTTTTTTTTTTTTTTTTTTTTTTTAGTGCCAACATCTATTTTAAGAAGATGTTGGCACTAAAAAAGAAAGAAAAGAAAAAAAAAGGAGCGAATTTGGTCCATACTTTTTTTTTTTTTTTTTAGTGCCAACATCTCCTTTAATAGATGTTGGCACTAAAAAAAAAAAAAAAAAAAAGGAACGGATTTGGTCGATACATTGATATATCAAATGTCCATTTAATTGTCAGTGTGCTGGGATCCAGATCGAGCCGCTGAGGAAAAAAAAAAAAAGGAGCGGATTTGGTCGATACCGCTATGATTACATTGATATTTTTTAGCATCACAAAGTTTGGTACATACTTTTTTTTTTTTTTAGTGCCAACATCTTTAAAAGATGCTGGCACTAAAAAAAAAAAAAATGCCACGGATTTGGTCGATACTTTTTTTTTTTTTTAGTGCCAACTCTCCTTTAATAGATGTTGGCACTAAAAACATTTTTTTTTAAAGGAGCTGATTTGGTCGATACTGCTATGATTACATTGATACTTTTTTAGCATCACAAAATATTTTTTTGCATATTCTTTTTTTTTTAAATTTTTTAGTGCCAACATCTATTAAAGAAGATGTTGGCACTAAAAAAGAAAAAAAAGAAAAAAAAGGAGCGAATTTGGTCCATACTTTTTTTTTTTTTTTTTAGTGCCAACATCTCCTTTAATAGATGTTGGCACTAAAAAAAAAAAAGGAACGGATTTGGTCGATACATTGATATATCAAATGTCCATTTAATTGTCAGTGTGCTGGGATCCAGATCGAGCCGCTGAAAAAAAAAAAAAAAAGGAGCGGATTTGGTCGATACCGCTATGATTACATTGATATTTTTTAGCATCAAAAATTTTTTTTTTTTTTTTTTTTTTTTTTTTTGTGCCAACATTTATTAAAGAAGATGTTGGCACTAAAAAAGAAAAAAAAAAAGGAGCGGATTTGGTCCATACTTTTTTTTTTTTTAGTGTCAACATCTTTAAAAGATGACACTAAAAATAAAAAATAAATAAAAAATAAAAAAAGTCGATACTTTTTATTTTTTTATTTTTTTTTTATTTTTTAGTGCCAACATCTCCTTTAATAGATGTTGGCACTAAAAAAAATTTTTTTAAAAGGAGCTGATTTGGTCGATAATGCTATGATTACATTGATACTTTTTTAGCATCACAAAATATTTTTTTTGCATATTCTTTAAAAAAAAAATTTTTTAGTGCCAACATCTATTAAAGAACATGTTTAGCACTAAAAAAAAGTACATCGACCAAATTCGCTTTTTTTTTTATTTTTTTTTTTTTTTAGTGCCAACATCTTCTTTAATAGATGTTGGCACTAAAAAAAAAAAAAAAAAAAAAAAAAAAGGAGTGGGGGCCGGGGGGCTCCTTTTAATTGTCAGTGTGCTGGGATCCAGATCGAGCCGCTGAGAAAAAAAAAAAAAAAAGGAGCGGATTTGGTCGATACATTGATATATCAAATGTCCATTTAATTGTCAGTGTGCTGGGATCCAGATCGAGCCGCTGAAAAAAAAAAAAAAGGAGCGGATTTGGTCGATACCGCTATGATTACATTGATATTTTTTAGCATCAAAAAATATTTTTTTTTTTTTTTTTTTTTTTTTTTTTTTGTGCCAACATTTATTAAAGAAGATGTTGGCACTAAAAAAGAAAAAAAAAAAGGAGCGGATTTGGTCCATACTTTTTTTTTTTTTAGTGTCAACATCTTTAAAAGATGACACTAAAAATAAAAAATAAATAAAAAAATAAAAAAGTCGATACTTTTTATTTTTTTAATTTTTTTTTATTTTTTAGTGCCAACATCTCCTTTAATAGATGTTGGCACTAAAAAAAATTTTTTTAAAAGGAGCTGATTTGGTCGATACTGCTATGATTACATTGATACTTTTTTAGCATCACAAAATATTTTTTTTGCATATTCTTTTAAAAAAAATTTTTTTAGTGCCAACATCTATTAAAGAACATGTTTAGCACTAAAAAAAAGTACATCGACCAAATTCGCTTTTTTTTTTTTTTTTTTTTTTTTTTTTAGTGCCAACATCTTCTTTAATAGATGTTGGCACTAAAAAAAAAAAAAAAAAAAAAAAAGGAGTGGGGGCCGGGGGGCTCCTTTTAATTGTCAGTGTGCTGGGATCCAGATCGAGCCGCTGAGGAAAAAAAAAAAAAAAAGGAGCGGATTTGGTCGATACTGCTATGATTACATTGATATTTTTTAGCATCACAAAGTTTGGTACATACTTTTTTTTTTTTTTTAGTGCCAACATCTTTAAAAGATGCTGGCACTAAAAAAAAAAAAAAAATGCCACGGATTTGGTCGATACTTTTTTTTTTTTTTAGTGCCAACTCTCCTTTAATAGATGTTGGCACTAAAAACATTTTTTTTTAAAGGAGCTGATTTGGTCGATACTGCTATGATTACATTGATACTTTTTTAGCATCACAAAATATTTTTTTGCATATTCTTTTTTTTTTAAATTTTTTAGTGCCAACATCTATTAAAGAAGATGTTGGCACTAAAAAAGAAAAAAAAGAAAAAAAAGGAGCGAATTTGGTCCATACTTTTTTTTTTTTTTTTTAGTGCCAACATCTCCTTTAATAGATGTTGGCACTAAAAAAAAAAAAGGAACGGATTTGGTCGATACATTGATATATCAAATGTCCATTTAATTGTCAGTGTGCTGGGATCCAGATCGAGCCGCTGAAAAAAAAAAAAAAAAGGAGCGGATTTGGTCGATACCGCTATGATTACATTGATATTTTTTAGCATCAAAAATTTTTTTTTTTTTTTTTTTTTTTTTTTTGTGCCAACATTTATTAAAGAAGATGTTGGCACTAAAAAAGAAAAAAAAAAAGGAGCGGATTTGGTCCATACTTTTTTTTTTTTTAGTGTCAACATCTTTAAAAGATGACACTAAAAATAAAAAATAAATAAAAAATAAAAAAAGTCGATACTTTTTATTTTTTATTTTTTTTTTTATTTTTTAGTGCCAACATCTCCTTTAATAGATGTTGGCACTAAAAAAATTTTTTTTAAAAGGAGCTGATTTGGTCGATAATGCTATGATTACATTGATACTTTTTTAGCATCACAAAATATTTTTTTTGCATATTCTTTAAAAAAAAAATTTTTTAGTGCCAACATCTATTAAAGAACATGTTTAGCACTAAAAAAAAGTACATCGACCAAATTCGCTTTTTTTTTTATTTTTTATTTTTTTTAGTGCCAACATCTTCTTTAATAGATGTTGGCACTAAAAAAAAAAAAAAAAAAGGAGTGGGGGCCGGGGGGCTCCTTTTAATTGTCAGTGTGCTGGGATCCAGATCGAGCCGCTGAGAAAAAAAAAAAAAAAAAGGAGCGGATTTGGTCGATACTGCTATGATTACATTGATATTTTTTAGCATCACAAAGTTTGGTACATACTTTTTTTTTTTTTTAGTGCCAACATCTTTAAAAGATGCTGGCACTAAAAAAAAAAAAAAAATGCCGCGGATCTGGTCGATACTTTTTTTTTTTTTTTTTTTTGTGCCAACTCTCCTTTATTAGATGTTGGCACTAAAAAAAATTTTTTTAAAAGGAGCTGATTTGGTCGATACTGCTATGATTACATTGATACTTTTTTAGCATCACAAAATTTTTTTTGCATATTCTTTTTTTTTTTAATTTTTTAGTGCCAACATCTATTAAAGAAGATGTTGGCACTAAAAAAGAAAAAAAAAAAAAAAAAGTGCATGCAAAGAGGAAACACGGCCAAGAGTACGGTGAGTTAAAACCCCGTGCCAACGAGCAAGAGTGTGCAGCAAGCAGTAGCACACAGCCAGGGAGCACCATTCCTGACGGACCATGATGCTGAGCATAACAGCAGAAGCTACATCCCTGCATAACAAGGTCAATCCCCCAACACAAAATCATTTACTCAACACAAATGACATATTACAATGCATTCTCAAGTCTACTGTCATTAGATTTATTCTACTGTCTGTTTGTTGTTTTGTGTTTGTCTTTTATATTTTATTTCTAGGCAACAGGGGATCCAGTCCAGAGAGGAACACTGCAGACAAATCCATGTCAGACTGAACCTGCCCTTGAAGATCTGGACATCAGCATTGATCAGTGACGTGCGGTGAGGTTGATGGCTGGTGAGGCACTGACTTCATCACAGTCAGATTTACAAACATATGAACCCTAAAGAGTATCTTATTCACCATTTGATTGGCAGCAGTTAACGGGTTATGTTTAAAAGCTCATACCAGCATTCTTCCCTGCTTGGCACTCAGCATCAAGGCTTGGAATTGGGGGTTAAATCACCAAAAATTATTCCCGAGCGTGGCGCCGCTGCTCCCCTCACCTCCCAGGGGGTGATCAAGGGATGGGTCAAATGCAGAGGACACATTTCATTACACCTAGTGTGTGTGTGACAATCGTTGGTACTTTAACTTTACACATACAAACTGTAGCACACAAAAAAGCACATTTAATAAAAAAAAACGTTATTATGGTCTTACCTTTACTTATAAATGAAGTCCATTCGCCGCTGTTGTGCTGGATTAACGCAACCCCTGACGGGTGTGTTATATCAACTAAAGCCCTCACTTAAACTTTCCACGTGCAAGATTGAATCTATTTAAAAAAGTGTAACCGAGGGTTTATAAATGTCGCCTATACTGTATGAAACTACAAAATAACAAACACGGAGGCTCCAGTTTACACGAGGACCACTTTATTTACCTTCTTTCAAAAACTTCCGCTCCACTCCAACGTGTCATCACTTCCGCTCTTAGCGCCTTCAAAATAAGAGCTCAAGGCATATACTGTATAACAGCGCATAACAGGAACTTATCATCACAAAGAGGAAAGCCCATAAAAATAGGTTACAAAAGTTATTTAATAAGAAGCCAAAAAGTGCAAAAACAATAATGTTCGTGTTGGAGGAGTTGTGAAGAAGGTACACCTGCAGCCTGCAGGTGTACCTAATGTTGTGGCCCTGCAGTCATTCACAACTCCTCCAACACAAACATTATTGTTTTTGCACTTTTTGGCTTCTTATGAAATAACTTTTTTAAATAGATTCAATCTTGCACGTGGAAAGTTTAAGTGTGGGCTTTAGTTGATATAACACTCCCGTCAGGGGTTGCAATCTACGGCGGGGGTGCAGGAGGCGGGATTACTGCGAGCCTCAGCCAGTGCGTCTTTTGCAGCCGTTTTATGATCGCTCAGCACAAGAAATACGTTACACACATACAGTTGTTGACAAAATACACTGTACATTATATACCTCAGCTAACTAAACTATGGAAATGTATAATATAGTTCATATAGCAATACGGTCTCACTGCACAGCAGGCCAGGAGTTAGCCGAGTCCGCAATCCATGTTGAGGCACTGAGTGACGTGCCTCAACTGGCTGCTGTTCACCGCACCGTCTCTTCTCAGTATTTGAACGGCAAATGTGAAAATTCAGCGATTTTGAATAAAAATAATCTAAAACTGGTGAAGTTAAATGGAAAATAACTTTATAGTATAATCACTGGATACATATAACAATTTAATAAAAATGTTTTCTTTCTACATTTTTTTTCTTTCCATGATGGCAGGTGAGGCGCCGCCTCACCTGCCTCTAGTGACTGCACGTCACTGGCATTGATGCACCCCAGAATCAAGAAGAGCCAGATGGTTTGTGTATTTTATAACTTGTAATCAAGAAAGAGTTAAACTTATGCTGCAGCTATAAAATATTAGCATACAACAACAACAACACATTCAATATTATGAGAGAATCGGCGTGTAAATAAAAACAGTTTAATAATGATGATTATGATAATACAACTTTTACAAATGTGCACAAAAATGTGATTCATTCTGAACATCAGGTGACAATAGAGGAAATGGTAAAGTCAGGTACAAAAAAAGCACCACTGAGGCATGGCAAACAAAGCCTGTAATATACGGTAATTGTTAAAAAAAAATCTGCCCTCCAAAAAAACAGAGGACAGTGATGATGAAAATGCACAAGCATAGTGTAAGTGAACTACTGCTTTTTCACCTGGGAAACGGTACCTCACACACAGTAGTTTGATTTTTCTTTTTACATATGTATTTATTTCATACTTGCCAACCTTGAGACCTCCGATTTCGGGAGGTGGTCGGGGGTGGGTCGGGGCCTGGTAGGGGGCGTGGTTAAGAGGGGAGGAGTATATTGACAGCTAGAATTCACCAAGTCAAGTATTTCATACATATATATATATATATATATATATATATATATATATATATATATATATATACATACATATCCTGAAAATATGCAAACAAAACTGTGTTTGGATAATTGATACTTCAAACTTGCATAAATAAATATTAAGGAATATAACATAACTTGGCTTCTGAGAGCTTCAAAATGTAATGAATAAAATGCTAAAGTTGTTGATAAACAAGCAATTATTTTAATAATTAAATATGGTCATTTTTAATGAATTATTATGATAATTTAAAATTAATTATTTCAAATATGTTTATTTTAATGTATAATTCTATGGCTGGATGTAATAAGGAGTCAGAAAAAATAAAAAATAAAAATACAATTAATTTTGATGTTTTTAGCAAAATAAAGTAAAAATGTATTTAGTTTCTTTTTTTAAAATTAATAAATATATTTATTTTTAGGTAAGATAAACATAATACAATTTATCTCTAGTCTGGATGATTTAGTTCTTGTCACCCTGTTGTCCTCCCATCTTGAAAAAAGGCTGTCCTCACTCAGGTCCGCATGGAGCTGGAGGGGGCGTGGCCTCCAGCTCCGGCTGAAAATCGGGAATATTTGTCCCGGGAGGTTTTCGGGAGAGGCGCTGAATTTCGGGAGTCTCCCGGAAAATTCGGGAGGGTTGACAAGTATGATTTATTTTCTCTATTCTTTTACACAAAGCACTTGTCACTGTGCTCATTGTTGCCACATTTTGAGATGTGTTATAGGTGTGTAACTTGCTTACATTGTAATGTTGAACCTTTGTTGCCTACCTCTAGTGTTCAAAACACTATATGCTCAGGCTGAAATATTGAATCTTTGTTACTTACCTCTAGTGTTCAAAACTATGCTCAGGCTGAAATATTGTACTTTGTTGTTACTATTCTGTGCTAAAGTTCTAAAGCTTAGTGATATATCAGATATATCAGATTGTAGGTGGGTTTATTTTGTACCCTTCTCGTTCATATTTCACTGTTTGTTGCATTTTTGTTGCGTTTCACTTGATTGTAAAATATGTCGATCGAAAGGGGGTGTGATATTCATATTTTGTCAATATTCAGTGTTTTATCCTTCGTAGAAAATTTTTAAATTCCAATACGTTTTTTAAGGCGGTCTGTCATAACGTTTTTAGCATTCAATCAGACTTTATTGGGGGGTTTTGTATTAGTGTTCCTAAAAATAGATATACCGGCCCCCAGACACATTTTTTTCTGTAAATGTGGCCCCCGAGTCAAAATACTTGCCCAGGCCTGTGCTAAGGTACAGCTCCCGCGTCCCTCTATTTATTCAGGAGTTCCCCAGTCAACATCACTGAGGCCGCCTCTAACAGGAGTGGTCACATATATTATGCAAAGCAGGTCCAGTACGCACGATACGTGACGGAATGTGCTGGGGGCCTTGTGATTTCGCCTTGTCTCTGCTTCGTCTGCCTGCTGAGGTCCTTGAAGTCCTTGGCTGTTAGCAGGCTAAAACAAAGGTAACATCTGCGGCTGAGGCCACCCCTCAGACAAGAAGTTTTGTCCTTGCATAGATAGGAAAAGTACAGCTTGAGCACAATAGCTAATAACTATAGCAAGGGACTTTAAGCATACTAAAGTTAGTGCGATAATATATACATAATTATTCTAACAAGGAGGCTACGCCGGAAAGTCGAACCTCTGATTCAGGAGGAACGGTGTGGTTTTTGTCCTGGTCGTGGAACTGTGGACCAGCTCTATACTCTCGGCAGGGTCCTTGAGGGTGCATGGGAGTTTGCCCAACCAGTCTATATGTGCTTTGTGGACTTGGAGAAGGCATTCGACCGTGTCCCTCTGGAAGTCCTGTGGGGAGTGCTCAGAGAGTATGGGGTATCGGACTGTCTGATTGTGGCGGTCCACTCCCTGTATGATCAGTGTCAGAGCTTGGTCCGCGTTCAAGTCGGACACGTTTCCAGTGAGGGTTGGACTCCGCCAAGGCTGCCCTTTGTCACCGATTCTGTTCATAACTTTTATGGACAGAATTTCTAGGCGCAGTCAAGGCGTTGAGGGGATCCGGTTTGGTGGCTGCAGGATTAGGTCTCTGCTTTTTGCAGATAATATGGTCCTGATGGCTTCATCTGGCCAGGATCTTCAGCTCTCACTGGATCGGTTCGCAGCCGAGTGTGAAGCAACTGGGATGAGAATCAGCACCTCCAAGTCCAAGTCCATGGTTCTCACCCAGAAAAGGGTGGAGTGCCATCTCCGGGTTGGGGAGGAGATCTTGCCCCAAGTGGAGGAGTTCAAGTACCTCGGAGTCTTGTTCACGAGTGAGGGAAGAGTGGATCGTGAGGTCGACAGGCGGATCGGTGCGGCGTCTTCAGTAATGCGGACGCTGTATCGATCCGTTGTGGTGAAGAAGGAGCTGAGCCGGAAGGCAAAGCTCTCAATTTACCGGTCGATCTACGTTCTCATCCTCAGCTATGGTCATGAGCTTTGGGTTATGACCGAAAGGACAAGATCACGGGTACAAGCGGCCGAAATGAGTTTCCTCCGCCGGGTGGCGGGTCTCTCCCTTAGAGATAGGGTGAGAAGCTCTGCCATCCGGGAGGAGCTCAAAGTAAAGCCGCTGCTCCTCCACATGGAGAGGAGCCAGATGAGGTGGTTCGGGCATCTGGTCAGGATGCCACTTGAACGCCTCCCTCGGGAGGTTTATATTATTAAGATTATTAATATTATTATTAGATGTATCAGATTGTAGGTTGGGTTTTTTTTACCCTTCACGTTCATGTTACATTTTTGTTGCGTTCTGCTTGATTGTAAAACATGTGGATGGAGAGGGGGTGTGACGTTCATATGTTGTCAATATTCAGTGTTTTATCGTTCATAGTGACGGAGGCAGATAATTACATATATCCATATTTGTGTGTTACTTCTTTATTTTCATAGTCATATTACAAAACAGCTAGTGTTCTTTGTTATCTTTTGGTTGTCTGCAAGTACTGTGTGCCAACTTTGAGGAATGTGAAGGGGGAGATCTTCTCTGCTTCTCGTCTAAAACCGACTTTAGATAATAAACAAAAGGGACCTGGAGTGAGCTGAGAGAGAGGGGGGGTAGCAATAAATCCTTTTTCTTATATTTCCTTTTGCCCAGCTGTGGAATAAGAGGGACAAGTAGGGTGGGGGGAAGAGAGACGATATAGAAAATAAGTTTTCCGTATGGGAGTTTAGACCAATTTAGCTGTTATTTCCAAAGGCTTTGGAAATAAAATGACAAAATACGTATTCTGTCTCTGGTGGTTCTTCTACTCAGCTTTGTGTGTCATCAAAAGAGCTTGGGAGTGACCAGCAACTTGAATTCCCTGGGAGGAACAACTGGTCAAAACGCAACAATAGTTAATATCGTTCATTGTTTATTTTTATGTACATTCTGGGTGTCTCATTCAGTAAAAAAAAATTCTAAATTCCATCCTGTTTTTTAAGGCGGTCTCTTATAGGTTTTAGCATTCAGACATTATTGTGAGGTTTTGTATTAGTGGTCCTAAAAATCAGATATATCGGCCCCCACAGACACCTTTTTTTCCTTAAATTTGCCCCCTTCCAAGTCAAAATAATTGCCCAGGCCTGTCTTAGACACACATCATAACAAGTGATGTTGTTTGCTGCTTAATGAACCAAAACATTATGTCGCTACTCGTCCCACGTTTCCTAAAAAAAATAATGTAAAAAAACCAAAACAACTTAAAGCCTTTTCAAACTGTATACTGTTCAAATGACAAAGGCCTTCAGGAGAATTAGGACACACCCACAACCGGTTCTCATTAAAAGGCACCTGTGGGGAGTTGGTGCACGCCTACAAATACCTCTGCTAATGGATGCTAAACCGGGGAAAGGGCAGAGCTTCTTTGTTCTCTTGGACATTATAAAACTGGTTTGCTGTTTATATTTTTTATAAAATCTCTCTTATATGGCTTCGTTTTTGGTTGTTGGTTGTTGTCTATCATTCACAATCCTTATGTAAGACAAGCGCATGTTTTTATTTCTTTATACATTCTAAATCGTAAATAAAAGTTAGCAAAAGTCAGCAAAAAATGGGTGTAATTGGAGTCATTCTATTAATCATCGTTTTATCAACACACTGTAATGTAGTAAAAGGCACATTCATAATAATGTGTAATAATTACGTATTTTGATTATTTTAAGCATAATTTCACAGACGCATTACAGTGTTGACTTCATGAGAGACAACAAAGACTACTTTGGGACAAATTATGATCCAGAACAGTGGTTCCCAACCACCGGGCCGCGGCCCGGTACCGGTCCGTGGATCGATTGGTACCGGGCCGCACAAGAAAAAAAAATTAAATAAATAAATAAATAAATATATATATATTGTTTTATTTATTTATTTTTTTTAAATTAAATCAACATAAAAAACACAAGATACACTTACAAGTAGTGCACCAACCCAAAAAACCTCCCTCCCCCATTTACACTCATTCACACTCATTCGCACAAAAGGGTTGTTTCTTTCTGTTATTAATATTTCTGGTTCCTACATTATATATCAATACAGTCTGCAGGCATACAGTACGTAAGCACACATGATTGTATTTCTTTATGACAAAAAATAAATAAATACCATACCATACCATACCCCCCAAACCCCCTCCCGGTCCGTGGTACAAATTTTCAAGCGTTGACCGGTCGGCAGCTACAAAAAGGTTGGGGACCACTGATCTAGAACACAGGTGTCAAACTCAAGGTCCGGGGGCCAGTTCCGGCCCGCCACATCATTTTATGTGGCCCGCGAAAGCCTGGAAAAAATGAGTTTTAATCAAATACTTATTAGCATTATTTTTTTTGACTAAATGCATTCGTTCTTTTAATTTTGATAGGAACATTTTTTTATATTTTAAACTTTAATATTATTTGATCATGCCTGTCAGGTTCAAACACTGATGACATCTATTAAACAAGACAAGAAGCAAAGAGTTAAACAGAGACAGAATTAAATTTGGTTCAATATGAGGAGAGACGTATGGACACTGTACCCTTCTACAGCGTCTCAGCACGCTCTGGCGAAAGATTGTGCGCCTCCTTCTTTATTCGGACTTTACCTGACCACATGGCAACAGCTGCTTTCAAAGGGACGTGGGTCGTAAACAGCGGTGCCTTTGGTTACAGAACAGTTCAAAAGAAAAGGTAGTAAACACTTCACAGAAAAGTTTGTAAAACAGTTCAAAGAAAGGTCCGTAAAAGACTACAACAAAGAGGTTCGTAAAAGAGTTTAAAAAAAAGCGGTGTCTGGAATTTGGGCAGATCCTGCCTTCTCTCCGCTTTGTAGTCCTTGGGTTAAAACAATATCTTTCTGTTGATTACAATACATGAAAGAAAACAGAACACCTTCATGTTGCTTCCCAACCTACACAGTGGAGTTTTACAAGCCTTCTTCTTGGTAGGTTCAAAGACAGCTTTTGCTTCTCGCTGGGAACTCATTTCAACACAAAGTTTTTGTGATAACTTAGATAAAATTATTCTAACAATGCCAATTATATTATTATATAGTGCATTGCAAAACTATTTTTGTGAGATAAAAACAAATACTTCAATATCTGCTTGTCACCTTTATTTATGATTTTAAAGCAAGTTATACATAAAACAATCTAATAATCAAATGCATATGCATTTCGATTAATCATGATTAATCACAGGTTATTACCCGCATGCATCATGTTTTTTTTGTTTTTTTAAACGGCCCTCTGAAAGCAGCCATTACTGTGATGTGGCCCTCAATGAAAATTAGTTTGACACACTTGACCTAGAACCTTCTATTTTTGAGCATGAACATAAAGAGGATGACCTACAAGTTTTATAAGCTGTGTGCTAAACAGATTTAGCCAGTAGCAGTGTTGCTAAATGCTACACAAGAAATACCACCCAGGAACATAATAAAACAATCACTCACTGTACAATGTCTGCTCTCACCGGGATGTTTATATCTTCCCGTTCTGGTGAAGACTTAGTCATAATTCTCAACAGAGTGAAACAAGCCTCTTTTCATGCCTTTCTCGCCATCCCCGGGTCTACATTTAATGTCAAATATGACCGACTTCTCGCTTTATGGCCACAACCTTCTACTATCCAGGTGAGAGGCATGATTTATAATCTAGAATTAGCTTTCACCAACTCGGAGGCGATGCAGCAGCTCAGTGTATCAATATGATCACGGTGCCTCTGAAATTAATTCCTCTGCGTTAGCGCTTATAATAACAATATTGATAATACTTGGTTAAGATTCAGGTGACGACATGTGAATAGAGTATTGTTGGCGGTTTTTGGATGTTTTTTTTTTTATGGGTAGACTACTCCCATTAACTGCGTTGCTAGCCACCTCGTACTTTCCGTATTTTATGATTTAGAATGAATCCAAAAAGCCAAGCATATGTGTACTTGTCTTACATAGGGATTGTGAATTATAGGCAAAATTCCAAAGAAATTTCCCCTTTTAGCGTATTGTGCGATTTTTTTGGTCATTTTTATTATCATTATTACAAAACCCAAAAGCAGTGAAGTTGTCACGTTGTGTAAATGGTAAATAAAAACAGAATACAATGATTTGCTAATCCTTTTCAACTTATATTCAATTGAATAGACTGCAAAGACAAGATACTTAACATTCGAACTGAGAATTTTTTATTTTTTTTTGCAAATAATCATTAACTTGAAATTTAATGGCAGCAACACATTGCAAAAAAGTTGCCACAGGGGCATTTTTACCACTGTGTTACATGGCCTTTCCTTTTAACAACACTAAGTAAACGTTTGGGAACTGAGGAGACACATTTTTGAAGCTTTTCAGGTGGAATTCTTTCCCATTCTTGCTTGATGTACAGCTTAAGTTGTTTAACAGTCGTTGTGGTATTTTAGGCTTCATAATGTGCCACACATTTTCAATGGGAGACAGGTCTGGACTACAGGCAGGCCAATCTAGTACCCGCACTCTTTTACTATGAAGCCACGCTGTTGTAACACGTGGCTTGGCATTGTCTTGCTGAAATAAGCAGGGGCGTCCATGATAATGTTGCTTGGATGGCAACATACTGTATGCTGCTCCAAAACCTGTATGTACCTTTCAGCATTAATGATGTCTTCACAGATGTGTAAGTTACCCATGCCTTGGGCACTAATACACCCCCATACCACCACAGATGCTGGCTTTTACACTTTGCGCCTATAACAATCCGGATGGTTCTTTTCCTCTTTGTTCGTCCTCAGTTTCCAAAAACAATTTGAAATGTGGACTCGTCAGACCACAGAACACTTTTCCACTTTGCATCAGTCCATCTTAGATGCGCTCGGGCCCAGCGAAGCCGGCGGCGTTTCTGGGTGTTGTTGATAAATGGCTTTCGCTTTGCATAGTAGAGTTTTAACTTGCACTTACAGATGTAGCGACCAACTGCAGTTACTGACAGTGGTTTTCTGAAGTGTTCCTGAGCCCATGTGGTGATATCCTTTACACACTGATGTCGCTTTTTGATACAGGGATCGAAGGTCCGTAATATCATCGCTTACGTGCAGTGATTTCTCCAGATTCTCTGAACCTTTTGATGATATTACAGACCATAAATGGTGAAATCCCTAAATTCCTTGCAATAGCTGGTTGAGAAATGTTGTTCTCGAACAATTTGCTCACGCATTTGTTGACAAAGTGGTGACCCTCGCCCCATCCTAGTTTGTGAATGACTGAGCATTTCATGGAAGCTGCTTTTATACCCAATCATGGCACCCACCTGTTCCCAATTAGCCTATTCAGCGGTGGGATGTTCCAAATACGTGTTTGATGAGCATCCCTCAACTTTCTCAGTCTTTTTTGCCACTTGTGCCAGCTTTTTTGAAACATGTTGCGGCCATCCAATTCCAAATGAGCTAATATTTGCGAAAAATGACAAAGTTGACCGGTTCGAATGTTAAATACCTTGTCTTTGCAATTGAATATAAGTTGAAAAGCGATTGCAAATCAATGTATTCTGTTTTTATTTACCATTTACACAACGTGACAACTTCACTGGTTTTGGGTTTTGTCGTTAATGCACCTTTTAACTATCATTTTTAATCCACTTTGTATCCTTTTTATGATGGTGCCCCTGTTGTTTTAGTTGTTCTGTTGTTTTACTTCACCTATGTTTTGTACAGCGCTTTATAAATAAAATGTACTCACTTACTTACTTGAATGTGATGAAAATGTGTATTTTAATATTTACGAGAGTACACACCAGGATGCCAGGTATGAAGGAGGCCAAAAGATGGAGCGAATAGAGAAAATCTAGTATCAGATGATTTTTATCACGTTAGTCGTCATTCACAGATACCGGTAATATATATTATATGCACTGTAAATGGTGGCTCATACAACCTGTTTTTCCAGTAATCGAGTACATCTTTGAACACATCACATGTTCACTCAATGCTCATGTTATCGGTCTGAATCGGGTGAATGCACGGTGAAACATTGAGATGGTAAAACAATGATGGCTGGCTAAAAAAGTAGCTCACCTGTTGCACAAATTCCTAAAGTTGCTGGATAATAATCAAGTCACACAATGCATTGAATGTTACCAGTGGGAATTGCATTAGTGCAGTTCCACTACACAGAACTACATAGTAAATTAAGGAGCCTTCGTTGGAAATATTTTTTGTGGACTGGATTAACTCTCTCCCGAGAAGAGGCAATTAATTCAGACTTCGGAATGCAGAAGTGATAGCGCTATCCTGGAGGAGAGACTCCATGTTTTGTTCACTTTCTGTTCTCAATTTATTCACAATATTCTCCATAAGTAATAACATTAAAAATAAATAATAATTAGTGAAGTAAGTTGTATTTCAAATATGGTGAGATAGGCTCCAGCACCCCCCGCGACCTCGAAAGGGATAAGCGGTAGAAAATGGAAATCGTTGGATGGATGTTTGAGATGAATAAGATTATCTAGAAAATGAATGGATGGATGAAATAAATCTTCTTCTTTGTACTTTGTAAACAC
This sequence comes from Nerophis lumbriciformis, assembly GCF_033978685.3. Classification (NCBI taxonomy): domain Eukaryota; kingdom Metazoa; phylum Chordata; class Actinopteri; order Syngnathiformes; family Syngnathidae; genus Nerophis; species Nerophis lumbriciformis. The sequence goes on along the minus strand of NC_084586.2, from coordinate 15,182,482 downwards.
TTGAAGTTTGAAGAGTTTCTTGAAGTGTATCATATTAGTACATTGTTTGATTTCTTTGCTTCATCAATTCCATAATTTAATTCCACATACTGATATACTGAAGGTCTTTAGTGTTGTACGTGCGTACAAATATTTTAAATTACTGAAGTGAATTAATTAACTCATATTTTATTCTACATATGGTGAATGTTTATATTCAACTTGAAGAAAGCAAACCACCAGGTTCAAGTAAATAATGGTTGAGCCCATAATAAATTAAGGAGCCTTAGTTGGACATTCGTATGTGGACTGGGTTAACGCTCTCACGAGAAGAGGCAATGAAATCAGACTTTGGAATGCAGAAATGATAGCGCTATCCTGGAGAAGAGACTCCATGTTTTGTTCACTTCCTGTTCTCAATTTATTCACAATATACTCCATAAGTAATAACATTAAAAATAAATAATAATTAGTGAAGTAAGTTATATTTCATATAGTGAGATAGGCTCCAGCACCCCCCGCGACCTCGAAAGGGATACGCGGTAGAAAATGGAAATGGATGGATGGTGAGATAAATAAGATTATCTAGAAAATGAATGGATGGATGAAATAAATCTTCTTCTTTGTACTTTGTAAACACTTGAAGTTTGAAGAGTTTCTTGAAGTGGATCATATTAGTACATTGTTTGATTTCTTTGCTTCATCCATTCCATAATTTAATTCCACATACTGATATACTGAAGGTCTTAAGTGTTGTACGTGCGTACAAATATTTTAAATTGCTGAAGTGAATTAATTAACTCATATTTTATTCTACATATGGTGAATGTTTATATTCAACTTGAAGAAAGCGAACCACCAGGTTCAAGTAAATAATGGTTGAGCCCATAATAAATTAAGGAGCCTTAGTTAGACATTTGTATGTGGACTGGGTTAACGCTCTCACGAGAAAAGGCAATGAAATCAGACTTCGGAATGCAGAAATGATAGCGCTATCCTGGAGGAGAGACTCCATGTTTTGTTCACTTCCTGTTCTCAATTTATTCACAATATACTCCATAAGTAATAACATTAACAATAAATAATAATTAGTGAAGTAAGTTATATTTCATATAGTGAGATAGGCTCCAGCACCCCCCGCGACCTCGAAAGGGATAAGCGGTAGAAAATGAAAATGGATGGATGGTGAGATAAATAAGATTTTCTAGAAAATGAATGGATGGATGAAATAAATCTTCTTCTTTGTACTTTGTAAACACTTGAAGTTTGAAGAGTTTCTTGAAGTGGATCATATTAGTACATTGTTTGATTTCTTTGCTTCATCCATTCCATAATTTAATTCCACATACTGATATACTGAAGGTCTTAAGTGTTGTACGTGCGTACAAATATTTTAAATTACTGAAGTGAATTAGTTAACTCATATTTTATTCTACATATGGTGAATGTTTATATTCAACTTGAAGAAAGCGAACCACCGGGTTCAAGTAAATAATGGTTGAGCCCATAATAAATTAAGGAGCCTTAGTTGGGCATTCGTATGTGGACTGTATTAACTCTCTCACGAGAAGAGGCAATGAATTCAGACTTCGGAATGCAGAAGTGATAGCGCTATCCTGGAGGAGAGACTCCATGTTTTGTTCACTTCCTGTTCTCAATTTATTCACAATATACTCCATAAGTAATAACATTAAAAATAAATAATAATTAGTGAAGTAAGTTATATTTCATATAGTGAGATAGGCTCCAGCACCCCCCGCGACCTCGAAAGGGATAAGCGGTAGAAAATGGAAATGGATGGATGGTGAGATAAATAAGATTATCTAGAAAATGAATGGATGGATGAAATAAATCTTCTTCTTTGTACTTTGTAAACACTTGAAGTTTGAAGAGTTTCTTGAAGTGGATCATATTAGTACATTGTTTGATTTCTTTGCTTCATCCATTCCATAATTTAATTCCACATACTGATATACTGAAGGTCTTTAGTGTTGTACGTGCATACAAATATTTTGAATTAAAGTAAATAATGGTTGAGCCCATAATAAATTAAGGAGCCTTCGTTGGAAATATTTTATGTGGACTGGATTAACTCTCTCACGAGAAGAGGCAATAAATTCAGACTTCGGAATGCAGAAGTGATAGACTCCATGTCTATCTTCACGCCAACATTTAAGGTACAACCTACAGAGGTTGTTTTTTCCGGTCACTTACATATGAACATCTCCTTACATGGTCAGGTTGTGCTGTCCTGACTTAGCACACACCCAGAGACAGAAAGGAGGAATATAAAAAAACGGATGTTTTTTTTTTTTTTTTGACTTGACCTCCTCCAGGTACTGCAGTCCTGTATAATGATGCTCGCTTGTAGTAAAGCAACTTTTGGTGCATTAAAACGTCTCCAACGTCTCTTTTGTTGCCAACTCCCTGAAAAAAGAATAAGGGACACCTTGCAGAGCTGGTCAACCTTTTTTTTTTTTTGGTTGGCCTTTTTTATTTGTCTGAAAGGATTTTTCTACTATCCACAAATGTTATCTTCTTGTTCAAGACGTTTCAGAGTTTCTTCATTTCAACCCTTTGTGGTTTATATGACCCGATAACTGACAATTTACACATTTATTTGTATACTATTTGCAGGGGCGCCGAAAAGGGGGGGTAAAGGAGACGGATTCTAGGGGCCCATGATGGAGGGGGGCCCAGAGAGGCCCCTAATGATGATGAAATTATAATACAGAAAAAATAATGACACTATGTTGGGGGCCCTGTAAAGATTCTTTTCATGGGACCCAAAATCCCTAGCGGCGCCCCTGACAATTTGACTCCAGTCAAAATGTAAGTTGATGCCCAGGTTTTGGATTCATATGAATACATGGAGAAATTGTTTTTATTTTTTTTGTCCAAAATTACTAAATTAACAGAATAAAATGTTGTTTTTTTGTCTTAAATATAAATATTTCCTCCTTAACGTAACATGATACAAATAAACACATTTCTTGAACGGAAGTCTGTCCTGCTGAACTCAGAATAAATTCAGTGTGCAGCTTTATGATAGAACGGGTCTGCAACTTTCATCACTTTGTGGTAATGAGTCATTAAATAAAAGTGACGACACAAACACGCTCATATTAAAAGTTGTGCTTAGCTTATTGCAACCATAGACACAACACTTGTATTTGTACTTTTATACACTTTAGTCGTCTGCTGCACTGACAAGATGCCTGCTCGGTGCGTGTTTGGCGACTGTGGCGAAACTGCCGAAACAAAACTGGCGTGTGACGTCGTGATTGTCCTTGTTCCGCTCGCTATGCAGGGCGCGCCAAAAAAATAAAATAAAATAATTTTCCGGCTTTGTCAATGACGTCATCCCGACTCAATAGAATCATCACATCTGTTTAAAAAATAAATAAATAAATATATAAATATATATATATATATGTATATATATATATATATATATATATAATGACACTTCCGGAAGTGATGCCAGCACCCGGAAGTAACTTGTCCAGCGGCTAACTAGCAAGCTAGCACCTTCAAACCAGGTCAGTTTCTTTTATCTCGGTTGTTTTTGCTTCAAATGCTGTTATTTAAATAAAAAAAATTATGTAGTTTACATGTATGAGACATAAGACGTTTGTTTTGTTGAGAAAATTACAGCTAGCTTAACGAACTAATTAGCTTGAAATGATCAACAGGTGTATTTTATGTGTGGGCACATTTTGGAATAGCACAAAATGTCGGTTTCCTCTTTTAAAGTCTGTAAGGGAGGATAATTTACAAACTTAATCCCTAATAAAGCTCACAGAGTCATTGTCCCAAAAAAAAAAAATAAAAAAAAAAATAAAAATAAAAAATATATATATATACAGGGCGCGCAAACCTCGGGACATGAATAATAATAATAATGGATTAGATTTTATATAGCGCTTTTCTAGGCACTCAAAGCGCTTCACAGAGAAGTGAGAACCCATCATTCAAATATACAATAATACAAAACAACCGTCTCTGTTGACCACTTAATTAAAAAAAAAAAAAAAAAAAATATGGGACAAAGTGCGTCCCTTGACGGCTCATTACGAATCGCGTACTTTTGTTTCTAAATACGGGACAGTTCCCTTATTTCGGGAAAAACCGGGAATTCCAGTTCAAAAAACAACTTTGTTTTTTGTCCTGATTGAGAGGAATGTTTGGACGGTGGAACGGTTGAAGTGGGTTGAAAAATGTGGAAGGAGTAGTCGTCAGAAATAAGGGTGAAAAAAGGGTTTGGAAAAAAAAGGGCATTCTGGGAAATCCAGGAATTTTTTGGAACTAGGAACAAATGATAGTTTGAATTTCCAGGATGAGTGGAATATGTTAAAGGTGGAATGGTTTGAATCGGTTGAAAAATGTGGAAATTGTGGATTTTTAAAAAATGGACAATTAATTTTGAATGGGGAAAATATCCCTGAAAACTAGGAAATTTTGGAAATCCGAGAATTTAAAAACATTGTTGAAGGAGAGCACAGAACTTTGAACAGGTTGACTATTTTGGAGTTGGAACAGTTTGAATTAGATGAAACTTAGAAAAAGGTCCCATTCATTTCAATGGTAATTTCATGGGAATTTTGGGGAAAATGTTAAAAGACTTGAATATTCTGAACAAGTTGAAATGATTGGAGTTGGACGATTTTTTCTATTGACCACTTAATTTAAAAAACAATACGGGACAAAGTGCGTCCCTTGACGGCTCATTACGAATCGCGTACTTTTGTTTCTAAATACGGGACAGTTCCCTTATTTCGGGAAAAACCAGGAATTTTTCCAGTTCAAAAAACAACTTTGTTTTTTGTCCTGATTAAGAGGAATGTTTGGACGGTGGAACGGTTGATGTGGGTTGAAAAATGTGGAAGGAGTAGTCGTCAGAGATAAGGGTGAAAAAAGGGTTTGGAGAAAAAAAAGGGAATTCTGGGAAATCCAGGAATTTTTTGGAACGAGGAAAAATGATAGTTAGAATTTACAGGATGAGTGGAATATGTTAAAGGTGGAATGGTTTGAATCGGTTGAAAAATGTTGAAATTGTGGATTTTTAAAAAAATGGACAATTAATTTCGAATGGGGAAAATATCCCTGAAAACTGAGAAATCTTGGAAATCCGAAAATTAAAAAAAAATGCTGAAGGAGAGCACAAAACTTTAAACAGGTTGAATATTTGGGAGTTGGAACAGTCTGAATTGGATAAAACTTTGAAAAATGTCCCATTCATTTCAATGGGAATTTCATGGAAATTTGGGAATTTCAGGAATTTAAAGAAAATTGTTAAAAGACTTGAATATTCTGAACGAGTTGAAATGGTTGGTGTTAGAATTTTTTAAATCGGTCGAGAAATATTGAAGTAGTAACATTTTTAATTAAGAAATAGTTTTAAGAAATTTCAGAAAAAACAGGAATTTTTTCCAGTTCAAAAAACAACTTTGTATTTTGTCCTGATTAAGAGCAATGTTTAGACAGTGGAACGGTTGAAGTGGGTTGAAAAATGTGGAAGGAGTAGTCTTCAGAAAAAATTGTGAAAAAAGGGGGTCTTGGGAAATCCAGGAATTTTTTTGAACTCGGAAAAATTATAGTTTGAATATCCAGGATGAGTGAAATATGTTGAAGGTGGAATGGTTTGAATCGGTTGAAAAATGTGGAAATGGTGGAAGTTTGACAAATGGCCAATTCATTTTGAATGGGGAGAAATGTCCCTGAAAACTGGGAAATCTTGGAAATCCTGGAATTTTTTTTAATTGTTGAAGTAGAGCACACAATTTTGAACAGGTTGAATATTTTGGAGTTGGAACAGTTTGAATTGGATGAAACTTTGAAAAATGTCCCATTCATTTCAATGGGAATTTCATGGAAATTTGGGAATTTTGGGGAAAATGTTTAAAGACTTAAATATTCTAAACGAGTTGAAATGGTTGGTGTTGGAATTTTTCAAATCGGCCGAGAAATATTGAAGAAGTAACATTTTTAATTGAGAAATGGTTTTAAGGAATTCCAGGAATTTCGGAAAAAAAAGATTTTTTTCCAGTTCAAAAAACAACTTAGTATTTTGTCCTGATTAAGAGGAATGTTTAGACGGTGGAACGGTTGAAGTGGGTTGAAAAATGTGGAAGGAGTAGTTGTCAGAAAAAATGGTGAAAAAAGGGTTTGAAAGAAAGGGAATTCTGAGAAATCCAGGAATTTTTTTTAACTTGGAAAAATGATAAGGAATTCCAGGAATTTTGAAAAAACAGGAATTTTTTACAGTTCAAAAAACAACTTTGTATTTTTTTCCTGATTAAGAGGAATGTTTGGATGGTGGAACGGTTGAAGTGGGTTGAAAAATGTGAAAGGAGTAGTTGTCAGAAAAAAGGTTTTGGAAAAAAAGGGAATTCTGGGACATCCAGGAAATTTTTTTAACTAGGAAAAATGATAGTTTGAATTTCCAGGATGAGTGGAATATGTTGAAGGGGGAATGGTTTGAATCGGTTGAAAATGTGGAAATTGTGGATTTTAAAAAAAAATGGACAATTAATTTCGAATGGGGAAAATATCCCTGAAATTTTAGAAAAATGTCCCATTCGTTTCAATGGGAATTTCATGGGAATTTCGGGAATTTTTGGGAGAATGTTAAAATACTTGAATATTCTGAACGAGCTGAAATAGTTGGTGTTGTAATTTTTCAAATTGGTCAAGAAATATCGAAGTAGTAACATTGTTAATTGAGAAATGGTATTACGGAATTCCAGGAATTTCGGAAAAAAACGGGAATCTTTTCCAGTTTACAAAACAACTTAGTATTTTGTCCTGATTAAGAGGAATTTTTGGACGGTGGAACGGTTGAAGTGGGTTGAAAAATGTGGAAAGAGTAGTCGTCAGAAAAAAGGGAATTCTGGGAATTCCTGGACATTTTTTTTAACTTGGAAACATGATAGTTTGAATATCCAGGATGAGTGAAATTTGGTTGAAGGTGGAATGGTTTGAATCTGTTGAAAAATGTGGAAATGGTGGAAGTTTGAAAAATGGCCAATTCATTTTAAATGTGAAAATGTCCCGGAAAAAATTTGGGAATTCCGGGGAAAGAGTGATTTTTTTTTTAAATGGTAAAAAACTTGAATGTTCTGAATGGTTTGTGTTGGAATTTTCAAAACGGTCGAGAAATGTTGAAGTAGTAAAATTTTTAATTGAGAAATGGTATAACGGAATTCATGGAATTTGGGGAAAACCGGGGAATTTTTCCAGTTCAAAAGACATCTCAGTTTTTTGTCCAGATCAAGAGGGACGATTTGACCGTGGAATGATTAAAGTGGGTTGAAAAATGTGGGCGAAGTAGTCGACAAAAAAAAGGTTTGGGAACATTGGGAATTCTGGAAATTCCTGGAATTTTTTTGAAATTGTAAAAATGATAGTTAGAATGTCTAGCATATGTTGAAGGTGGACTGGTTTGATTCGGTTGAAAAATGTGGAAATTGTGGAAGTTTGAAAAATGGCCAATTCATTTTGAATGGGGGAATAATGTCCCGGAAAACCTGGAATTCTGGGAAATCTTTGAATTTTTTGGAATTTGTCAAGGGAAAGCCCGCGATTCCCTAATAGGCTGAACAGTTTGAAGTTGGAACGGTTCGAATCGGTTGACAAATGTGCAAGGTAGAGTGTGCCAAAATCTGGAGAAGAAGAATAAATAGATGCATTTTGGAGTAGAAAACCATATGTGTGAATGCTTTGGAGCATTCACACATTATGACATAATAAATATTGGAGCATAAAAATCTAGTATGTGCCCTATATCTGACAACTTGACATTCAAGCTCACCACACTGCCATCAGGGGAGAGATTTCGGTCAGCCAAGAAAGTGTTTCTATCCGTGCACCATTAGGTGTTCTCATGTTTGATGCCAAAAAAGTGTTCCATTTTAATTCATTTTTGCAGGAATGATAATGGTGTGGGTGTGTGGGTGAGCATAGAGGCACTGCCTTGTGACACGTGTCACCAGGTGTCACATCCAGTCCTCTCGGCCAGGTGCAAAGTGAGCCTTCCTCGTATTCAGCCATGGCCTGCCACACGTTCAGGATTTGGAATTTGCTGCTTGTCCTCCTGCTCCTCACCGTTGTGGTTTTTGTCGTGTATCAGTCAGAATTGTCCTTTGACATCAGGTAAGGATCCTTTTTTTTTGCTCCAATTAGGGCTGGATACTGTAGGTAAGGCGTGTCCAGAGTGCGTCCTGGCAGCCTTTTTGTTTTGCAATCCGCAGCTTGTTTTTACTAATCTGTCATAAGATCAGAAGATTACATTGTAGGGAACTAGGGATGTAATAATAGCAAAATTCCATATCACAGTTATAATTATTCTTATAAACCAGGGGTGTCCAAAGTGCGGCCTGTTGCACATTCAAAAAATACAAAAACGTGAAAATAAAAGAGCAAATAGGTGCAAAGTAGCAGAAAAAGGTTGAAATATTATTGCTAAAAACTGGGGATGCACAATTGTTGAAGTCAATACCGATACAGATAACTTCCTGTCTCTCAAGGATACCGATAACCAAATACCTTATTATAAGGAGTACTTTTTAAATGTAGTTTGTGCATTATAACACTTATACAAGACTTTTAAAGTCATTTTGATAGGCTAATACAGACACGTACACCATGTGTAATTTTTTGCGGTTCCAGACAGATTTGATTTTTTAATATATGCATACATAAAGTATATGCACACACACTCACACACACACAGTGTGCTTGGGTCATATATTTGGGAGCATTAATACAAAACCTCACAATAGTGTCTGATTGAATGCTAAAAACGTTATGACGGACCGCCTTAAAAAACGGAATGGAATTGTACTTTTTTTTTACTGAATGTGCATGAAAATAAAGAATGTGGGATTTATAATATTAACTATGAACGATAAAACACTGAATATTGACAACATATGAACGTCACACTCCCACTTCCCTAGTTAAAATCACTGAGGCTGCCTCTAAAAGGAGTGGTCACACATATCATGCAAAGCAGCTCCAGTACGCACAATACGTGACGGAATGTGCTAGGGGGCCTTGTGATTGCCTTGTGTCTGCTTCGTCTGCGTGCTGTGGTCTTATCTTCGTTGAGGTACTTGAAGTCCTTGGCTGTTAGCGGGCTAAAACAAAGAAAACATCTGCGGCGAGCCCCCCCCCCCTCATATGCCGTGGAAGATAACAAGTTGTGTGCTCTTGCACGAAGCAGAAAAGAGCACAATAGATAATAACTATAGCAACTGCCTTTAAGCATAAGAGTTGTGTGATAACTTATATATAATTATTCTAACACAGTGGCTCTTAACCTGAGTTCGATCGAACCCTAGGGGTTCGGCGGAGGTCAAAACACACCGGACTCATCGTGTAAATACAAACTTCTCCCTATCGGCGTATTACGGATACGGCAACAGCTGACTGATTTGCAGGTGTGTAATTTGTTGTGAGTTTATGCACTGTGTTGGTTTTGTTGTTTGAACAAGGTGATGTTATTTATTATTATCATTTATGTTCATGCACGGTTCATTTTGTGCACCAGTAAAAATAAAACACGGTAACACTTTAGTATGGGGAACATATTCACCATTAATTAGTTGCTTATTAATATGCAAATTAGTAACATATTGGCTCTTAACTAGTCATTATTAAGTACTTATTAATGCCTTATTCGGCATGGCCTTATTATAATCCTGACCCTCTAACCCTGGCCCTAACCAAATAACTCTAAATTAAGTCTTTATTACTTAGAATATGTTCCCCTAGTGTCCAAATAACTCTAAATGAAGTCTTTATTACTTAGAATATGTTCCCCTAGTGTCCAAATAACTCTAAATTAAGTCTTTATTACTTAGAATATGTTCCCTTAGTGTCCAAATAACTCTAAATTAAGTATGTTACTTAGAATATGTTCCCCATACTAAAGTGTTACCAAAAACATATAACTTTGTCTTGAATTTGAAAAAAATTTTTTTTTTTTTTTTTTCACTAAAGAAGGATTCGGTGAATGCGCATATGAAACTGCTGGGGTTCGGTACCTCCAACAAGGTTAAGAACCACTGTTCTAACACATAGTTGTCAAGACTTGGTCTTGGGTGTGTGCTTTTCCGGGATGCAACGGAAAGTTGGCTCGGGCGAGACGGGAATGAAGGTACATGATTTATTTATTATTATCAAAAAAAAAGGAATAAATGAAAGCGCGCACAGTGGCGGAGAATAAACTATGAAACCAAAAGACTATAGCAAAAAAGTACAAATGAAAAGCACGCACAGTGGCGGAGAACAAACTATGAAAAACAAAAAGACTATAAACATGGAACAAAAACTTACTTGGCTTGGACAAAAATAGTTGCATGAAGAATGGACATGGGAAGAAGTGCCAGGCATGGACAGAGCATAAATGTGGTGAGGTCGTCAGAACGACAAACTGAAAAGAATGAACTTAAATACTATGGACATGATTAGTGAAAGCAGGTGCGTGACTCAAAACGTGAAACAGGTGCGTGACGTGACAGGTGAAAACTAATGGTTGCTATGGTGACAAACAAGAGTGCACAATGAGTCCAAACGTGGAACAGGTGAAACTAATGGGTAATCATGCAAACAAGACAAGGGAGTGAAAAGCCAGAAACTAAACAAAACATGACTAAGACAAAACATGATTACACAGACATGACAATAGTAAATAATTAGATTACTACAGTAACTAATTAGATGACCATAGTAACTAGTACATCATGCAAAAGTGCAGATTCCAACCATTAAAATACTTTGTATAGTGCAAGACTTACGGCCATTAGAAAACATCACTGGCAGCTATAGTTTCCATCTTAAAGATCTAAAAAAATGTTTTGGAAATGTCCAGGTGAGCCAGATTGAAAAGCTTAATGGGCCGCATGTGGCCCCCGGGCCTTAATTTGCCTAGGTCTGCTTTATAGTAACTAGTCAAGTTGAACTTTAAAAATGAAGAAGCCCACAAGTAGTTTTGTGTCCTGTGCTTGATAACTTTTTTGCCGGGCAACGTACACTTCAAAACTCGCTAACACTGGCGAGCTACTTAAATGCTATGTACAAAATACACATCAACTTTTTCTCTATTACAAACATTCTACCCCTATTTAACCCAAATTGGTCCAGAATGCTGCCCTTTGTGGAAAGGTTTGGACACCCTCACTGGAGCTTATTCATTATTTCACATTCTTTTCTCCTGTCTTTAGTCCACCTAACTGGACCACTTTCTCAGGGAAACTGGATCTGCTCCTGGTGGGCCGTTGGTCCAAGACGAATGCCACCGGCTGGGCTCAGGAGGTAAGCTCCACGGAATTCAGTAAAGCAAAGTACGACTCAAAGGTGACCTCCGCTCGCCCCACAAAGGTGGAAAGTGAGCAAGGGACCAATCCCGAGACCCCCATACCCATCCTGCTGCCACAAAACTTCTCAAAGACTCCAGTGTGGGATTTTGACGACGTTTACAACCAGGATGCTGCACCCAGACAGTCGGTAAGAGAGAAGAAGAGAAGTGACTGATTTGAATCATTTAACAACTAAACGGGCGGGCATTTTATTTTATTTTTTTACCTAGACGTGCCAACAATCCCTCAGGAATTCCCAGGATGAGAGCTTCAGGAAGGAATTCCTACCCAACATTCGCTTGTTCCTGCACAAAGACGACATCAACATGAGCGAGTGGAACAGACTCTCCCACTTTAACAGTCCCTTTGGCTTCATGGGCTTCACTTACGACGGTACGTATGTACCCCTTTGGGGGGCGCTGTGCGATGCCTGCGATGATACTAAGTTAGCATGTACCTTATTGATGTGATAGCCACATGTGGCTTCCCCGTTGGACAAAACAATCTTCGAACGTCCCTAATTGTTCCTTTTCTTAAAGGAAACGGCAGGCTGTCTTCTTCTATAGATTAATGTTAATATTTGAGGGGTCCCGGGCCCCTGTGTAGTGGAAAAGTTGAGCCTCGAGGTCAAAAACGTTAGGAATCCCTGCTATGCAATAGTGTATCTAAAACACACATAACAAGGGGGTACCTCTTTATTAACAAGCTAAATAACAACAAGCAAACACACACACACACACAGAAGTCCTTTTGGTGCCCTCACAAATGATCAGAAATCACAAAAATCCTTAACTTTAACAACCATATTGCTACAATGATAAACATTCCAAAAAAGTAAAAAGCGACACCAAAACACATCAATTGAAATAATTTGGAATGGAGTGATCTTTGTTGTGATTACAAAGGTACAAAAAAAAAGTGTTTGGTGGGAAAAGGCAAGTCAAGGCAACTTTATTTGTATAACGCTTTTCATACACAAGGCAGACTCAAAGTGCTTCACAGCACAACATGTGGTACAACAAAGTGAAATGAAAGAAAATAAAAGCAAAATTAAAATGCAGACAATAAAAATAAAAACAGTGCGGACGTTAAAAGTTAAAAGATTTAGCTGAAAGCTAAGGTGAACATAAAAGTTTTCAGTCTAGTTTTAAAAGTAGTCAGAGTTGGGGAAATTCTGACATCTTCAGGAAGTTTATTCCAGCTATTTGTTGCATAGTGACTGAATGATGCTCTCCCTTGATTTGAGTTTACTCTGGGAACCGCTAACAGATTGGTCTCAGAAGATCTTAGTGATCTAGAGGGCTTATATAGTGGGAGCATATCGGTGATATACTTCGGCCCTAGACCATGTAGTGATTTATATGTGAGCAGGAGGATTTTGAAATCAATTCTCTGATGTACAGGGAGCCAATGTAAGGATTTAAGAATTGGTGTAATGTGCTTACATTTTTTGGTCTTTGTTAGATAGAACTCTAGCAGCAGCATTCTGAACAAGCTGTAGCTGCCTGACAGTTTTTTTGGGAAGACCTACAAGGAGACCATTACAATAGTCTAGCCTACTGGTAATGAAGGTATGTACACATTTTTCTAAGTCTTGTTACATTTTTGAGGTGATAGTAGGCCGTTACTCCACACGTTACGTTTGTTGGTTCTGATACAAAGTCACCAATGGAAACAAAATAGTTCCTATCTTGTAGATATGACTTGAACCAGCTTAAAACTGTGCCTGAGATCTCCACCCAGTTTTCCGACCTGTCCAAAAGTATTGACAGTGTCAAATGCAGCACTGAGGTCCAATAGCATTAATACTGAAGTTTTGCCAGAGTCTGTGTTTAGACGGATGTCATTTAAGGTAGATGCGAATTTGAGAGATCTTAGATGTGTGTGTCCAAGTTAAAGGAAAACTGCATGCTGTCTTCTTTTAATGAATTATTACAATCTTTGCAAGCTGGGTGACGTTTGCTGTGGTCTGGAACAATACGGCACACAAACAACTATCAGAAATGCAGCCAATATTACACACAGATAGCGTGTCATGAGACATGCAAATATAAATTAAATACACAGAGGACAAAAGTAAAGGAATTTAAATGAGTTCAAATATACCTACAAAGAGGTATATTAATGCAATATGTACATACAGCTAGCCTAAATAGCATGTTAGCATCGATTAGCTTGCAGTCATGCACTGACCAATATGCCTGATTAGCACTCCAACAAGTCAATAACATCAACAAAGCGCACCTTTGTGCATTCACACACAGTATATAACGTTTGGTGGACAAAGTCGGAGATGGTTGTACATGTAAACAAACAAAACGGACAAAACTGTGCCAAATACTCTCATCTGTGAAGCATGTTTAACATAAACAGTTGAATTTCTAACAATTAGGAAGGCTTGTGTCATGTTTGTCCTCCTACAGAAAATATATTTAAACAAAAAATTTTTTTTTTTTTCTTCATCTTTTTTCATTTTCACACATCTCTGAAAGCGGTCGAGGAAGCTACTATGGCGGCGCTAAAGAGCCGCGGGTTGCTGACCCCCGGCTTAGTCTGTCGCAGACTCTTGTGAAGCTGTTCAAAAGTGTCTTTTAATATTGGACGTTATATATTGTCACAAAATTAAGGACTATTTTTTTTAGTTTTGATATTTTACAAGTAAAAAAACTGCTGCTCTTGATACTTCAATGATCGTTAAAGAGAAGAGCCTGATGAAATGTAAGGTTAGCCAAGGTTACTAACTGCATGAGTGTAAAGCCAAGTCGAGTTTACTTGTCATTGTTCCCAATTGGAAGTAAGCCAGTTCTTAAAGTCTCTAATACACACCTGGAGTTTTAACTGCAGATTAGTTTGATTAATGACTTAAGTAGGGTGTTGTCTGCGTAACTTTAAGAATATACTTTTTAATAATAGTGCCTGACGGGTTCATGTGAATACTGCACATGAACACGTGCTTCAACAGTTGACGCACGAATGCCTGCGGGACGCCATGACTGACTTTACCGTGCACAGATTCTCTCCTGGCGATAGAAACAAACTTAATACGTCTAACAAACAGGATTGGAGACGGTTTCTTTTACAATCTTTGTATTAAAATGCAGTGGTCAGAGTCCTCAATTAGATCTTTGGTTTGTAGAAAGTCATATAAATGATTATTTCGTTTATGTATTGTTTTCTCTAAATTATCTAGAAAACTATCACTGCTGGTTAGGGGTATAACGGTACACAAAAATTTTGGTTCGGTACGTACCTCGGTTTAGAGGTCACGGTTCGGTTCATTTTCGGTACAGTAAGAAAACAACAAAATATAAATTTTTTGGTTATTTATTTACCAAATTTGTAAACATTGGCTTTATCCTTTTAACAGTGGGAACACTATAATAATTCTGCCCACGTTAATCAACATTAAACTGCCTCAAGTTGTTGCTCAGATTAAATAAAATGACAAAACTTTTCTTCTACATATAAAAAGTGCAACATTAAACAGTTTCAAGTCAACTCATCATGCTTAATTTATTACAGCATTTGGGAAGCCTGTAGTTGATTTGTATTATGTAAATGTTATATTTTTATTTCTATAATTCCCGCAGAAATTTTGATGGGCCTGCTATCTGTGCCCTGGACCTCTGGCCGGGGGTCGCAGGAAACAGTTTATGTAAGATTTGTTGAAAAACTTTATGCCGAACAATGTCTAATTGTGGGCAAAAGCTTGGAGATATTGACTTTTCGTCAAATCTGTGAGCGCCTCAAGGCTTTGAGGAACGTTCCGGTGTTGTCAGATTTCCGATAAGTGGAAAAATGGCCGAGTTAGACCGAGTAGGAAAATAAGAATTTTTGTGTTTTTTCGCGCCAACATCTAACATTGGAGTCAATGAGCGATTTAGCTGACTTTCTTGGCTTTGAGGGACAACAAAGCGAAATGGGACACATGACCTCCATAAAAGTCACATTTTCTGAGAGAGGACTTGTGTGTCAACGTTTTCACCGAAACACATGACAGTGGGATAAAAGATGTGGGCGTGAGGACAGGTTATTCACCAAAAAAAAAAAACATTTTTGGGGCTTCCACGGTCTAGTAAATTAGAGTGGACGCCATCCGCTTTAATGGAGGAATGCCGATGGCGCTCGCCTCCTTCCGATTGCCATCCAGCCAAAACCAAACTTTGGATGTCAAAACTTTTTAGCCAGGGTTAAAGTAGACAGGTGTGTGAACAAAATGAGACGTTAAGCACCGAGCTAAGTGAAAGTATGCCTGAGGTCCAAGAGGAGGTTTTTTGATTGATTGAAACTTGTATTAGTAGATTGCACAGGTAATCTCGCAGGTTGGAGCGTTCTGCTGGAAATATCCGCCATTAAAAAGGTGCGTACACATTCAATTGGCCCATTTTTTGGGGTTTATTCGTGAATAGCGTCGCCATGGTAACACGAAATGTTCCCAATTTAGAGTACCCCCATCGGCGCAAACAAGACCTTTCCGACGGTATAACATATCTGGGGGTTTGTTGGCCGGCTCGTCACGTATCAAGCGTAAGAGAAACGTGTGGAACTATAATAAAAGTAGACTGCAAAGACAAGGTATGTAACGTTTGAACTGGAAAACTTTGTTATTTTTTGCAAATATTAGCTCATTTGGAACTTGATGCCGGGCAGCACGGTGCAAGAGGGGTTAGTGCGTCTGCCTCACAATACGAAGGACCTGAGTAGTCTTGGGTTCAATCCCAGGCCCGGGATCTTTCTGTGTGCAGTTTGCATGTTCTCCCCGTGACTGCGGGGGTTCCCTCCGGGTACTCCGGCTTCCTCCCACCTCCAAAGACATGCACCTGGGGATAGGTTGATTGGCAACACTAAATTGGCCCTAGTGTGTGAACGTGAGTGTGAATGTCTATCTGTGTTGGCCCTGGGATGAGGTGGCGATTTGTCCAGGGTGTACACCACCTTCCGCCCGATTGTAGCTGAGATAGGCTCCAGCGTCCCCGCGACCCCAAAGGGAATAAGCGGTAGAAAATGAATGGATGGATGGAACTTGATGCCTGCAACATGTTTCAAAAAAGCTGGCACAAGTGGCAAAAAAGACGGAGAAAGTTGAGGAATGCTCATCAAACACTTATTTGGAACATCCCACAGGTGAACAGGCTAATTGGGAACAGGTGGGTGCCATGATTGGGTATAAAAGCAGCTTCCATGAAATGTTCAGTGATTCACAAACAAGGATGGGGCGAGGGTCACCACTTTCTAAACCAGCTATTGCAAGGAATTTAGGGATTTCACCATCTACGGTCCGTAACATCATCAAAAGGTTCAGAGAATCTGGAGAAATCACTGCACGTAAGCAGCAAGGCTGAAAACCAACATTGAATGCCTGTGACCTTCGTTACTGCATCAAAAAAGCAAGAAACGCCGCCGGCTTCATTGGGCCTGAGCTAATCTAAGAAGGACTGATGCAAAGTGGAAAAGTGTTCTGTGGTCTGACGAGTCCACATTTCAAATTGTTTTTGGAAACTGGGGACGTCGTGTCCTCCGGACCAAAGAGGAAAAGAACCATAGTGAGTTATATAGTGAGTGTGGTATATAATGATTGTGGTATATAGTAACTGTGGTACTGTGGTATATAATAATGGTGGTATATAGGGACGGCGTGGCGCAGTGGAAGAGTGGCCGTGTGCAACCCGAGGGTCACTGGTTCAATCCCCACCTAGTACCATCCTAGTCATGTCCGTTGTGTCCTGAGCAAGACACTTCACCCTTGCTCCTGATGGGTGCTGGTTAGCGCCTTGCATGGCAGCTCCCTCCATCAGTGTGTGAATGTGTGTGTGAATGGGTAAATGTGGAAGTAGTGTCAAAGCGCTTTGAGTACCTTGCAGGTAGAAAAGCGCTATACAAGTACAACCCATTTATTTATCATTTATTATATAGTGACTGTGGTACTGTGGTATATAATGATTGTGGTATATAGTAACTGTGGTACTGTGGTATATAATAATGGTGGTATATAGTAACTGTGGTACTGTGGTATATAATAATGGTGGTATATAGTGACTGTGGTACTGTGGTATATAATAATTGTGGTATATAGTAGGGATGTCCCGATCCGATATTTGGATCGGATCGGCCGCCGATATTTGCCAAAAAATGCGTATCGGCAAGGCATGGGAAAATGCCGATCCAGATCCAGTTTAAAAAAAACTCCGGTCCGTGTTTTCCAACGCACTTATTTAAATAATACATTCCACTTTTCTGCTGCTCCGTAATTTCCGTTCCGCATTTTCCAGCACACCTTCAACACATCCACAGGTCTGTGGAATCTCACGCAGTTGCTTTTAGCTGCTGGCATTACACGACAGGCTCTTCTCACTCTTTCCTGTGTCTCCCTCTCACAGACAGCAAGTGCACCTTCTTACACACGTCACATACTGTCACGTCATACGTCACATACGTATACGCCCTCCCCGAGCAGAGAGGTAGCAGCATGGCTAACGTTAGCTGTGATGCTAGCGCAGCCGCTAAGGTGCGCGCCTGCTCAAACGTCCTCTGCGCACGGCAAATCTAAGCCACGCACAAAATCAAATAAAAAAATAAGCGCATAACAATTTTCGACACACGGACACGACAGAGAAAACAGTTTTCGTCATCATTGTTCAAATATTGTGACGTCTGTCGAGACGCTTATCTCCGTTCGGTGCCACACGTCCACACCACACCATCAAAATGCTTGAGGCAAAAATTTCCAGATCAACACCGTCTGAAAAAATTAGTGATCTATTTAGTTGTGATTTCCTTCTCTGCATGAAAGTTTAAAAGTAGCATATATTAATGCAGTATGAAGAAGAATGTTTTAATGTAGACATGCAAGCCTTGAAAGAACATTTTGAAAATCAAAACATTTCCTGCAAATGGGTGCATTTCTACCCTATATTTTAACTTTAGATGTATTCTCATATCAAACTCTTTTGGCTGTCTTTTTGACACTTACATCAGGCGCCCCCCTCCACACCCTGGATTATAAATAATGTAAATAATTCAATGTGATTATCTTGTGTGATGACTGTATTATGATGATAGTATATATCTGATAGTATATATCTGTATCATGAATCAATTTAAGTGGACCCCGACTTAAACAAGTTGAAAAACTTATCGGGGTGTTACCATTTAGTGGTCAATTGTACGGAATATGTACTTCACTGTGCAACCCTACTAATAAATATCAAGTGTCCATTCAAGGCTAAGGCAAAATATCGAGATATATATCCTGTATCGCAATATGGCCTTAAAATATCGCAATATTAAAAAAAGGCCATATCGCCCAGCCCTAGTTCAATGATGCCATTTCTGTTTGTCATGTATAATTTTGTCTATTTTGTGTTTATCCTTGAATAAACAGGTCAGTTTCTTGTTACCAACCATTGTGTATTATTCAAACTCCCCTAATTCTGCTGGCTAGTTGTTATCAAGAGTACTAAAACCCTTTTCAACATGATTCTGACAACTAAGTAGGCTAAATAACTTTAAACTTTAATACATGCTCGGATAGGCCAGTATCGGTCAGTATCGGTATCGGTATCGGTCAGTATCAGTAGTGCAAAAACAATATCGGTATCGGATCGGAAGTGCAAAAACCTGGATCGGGACATCCCTAGTATATAGTAACTGTGGTACTGTGGTATATGATGATTGTGGTATATAGTGACTGTGGTACATAGTAACTGTGGTACATTGTGTGTTAAAAATCCCTTTTGATCACATTGAGTACAACAGTGCCAACAAGCGGTAGAGCATGTTCAGGTATAAAAGTAGGATATAATGAAATTTAAAAAAAGTAGAATTTGATCTAATCAGATTCATTATTGCTTATTATAGTTCTAATCGCTGGTTTATACAACACAACTTAGTTTGAGCAATGTATGTGTAACAGATTGTTTGTTGCAAGTATTGATTTATGGATGTTTTTGTTGTTTTCAGAAGTGATGTCCTCAGTGAAGATGATCCCAATGCCACAGGAGCCTTTCTTCGAACCAAAGCCCGGCAGCGATGGCTGCATTCGTTGCGCTGTGGTGGGAAACGCCGGCATCCTCAACGGCTCCAAAATGGGGAAAGAAATCGATTCGCACGACTTCATCTTTCGGTGATTTTTTTTCTTGTTGTTATACACGCTTCTTTTAAAGTGAAATGTGCCTGAGAATTAGTGCTGGGCGATATGGAAAAACATGTATATCACGATATGGATCATTTTATATCACGATAACGATATGCCACGATATAGCTATGCTACGCTTTCAGTTCTATGAAAAATGTAACAACATACATGACCACTTACCTTTTTTCTCACTTTATTTGAAAGTGAAATAAACAAATACATTTGGTATAGCAAACAACAATAAAAACAAAACACATTTTTAAAGTTTTTAAAACACATTTTTCAAGTTTTTTAAAGTTTTACAAGTATTCAAGTTTCTCTAAAGTACAGTCAGAACGCTAGATGTAGACCATGGGTGTCAAACTCCCAAATCTGGCCCGCCGTGTAATTTCATTTGGCCCTTGAGGCAATATCAAATTAGCATTAGAGCTGGCCCGCCGGTATTTTACACAACGGTGCCGCTGTTACACCGCATTCACCGTTAATACTCATACTTGCCATCCCTCCCGATTTTCCCGGGAGACTCCCAAATTTCAGTGCCCCTCCTGAAAATCTCCCTGGGCAATCATTCTCCCGAATTTCTCTTGATTTCCACCCGGACAACATTATTGGGGTCGTGCCTTAAAGGCACTGCCTTCAACGTCCTCTACAACCTGTCGTCACGTCCGCTTTCCCTCCATACAAACAGCACGCCGGCCCAGTCAGTTTTACACACACACAAGTGAATGCAAATCATACTTGGTCAACAGCCATACAGGTCACACTGAGGGTGGCCGTATAAACAACTTTAACACTGTTACAAATATGCGCCACACTGTGAACCCGCGCCAAACAATAATGACAAACACATTTCGGGAGAACATCTGCACCGTAACACAACATAAACACAACAGAACAAATACCCAGAAACCCTTGCAGCACTAACTCTTCCGGGACGCTACAAAATACACCCCCGCTACCACCAAACCCCGCCCACCAAGTTAATGTTGATATTTACCTCAGAAGGCTACAAAGAGAAAAGAAGCATTCAATTTTTAATTTAAATTTTATTTAATATACCATTGATGTTTTTTCGTTAGTTTTTTGAAAGTTGATTTTGCACTATTAAGTTATATAAGTGTTGCTTGTTCCATATTCAGTGTTAAAGCAAATCAGTGTAGCAAACTGAGCAATAATTAACGTTTTATTCATGCACTTTCTCTTGCTACTTCAAGGCTTGAATGTTTGATTCATTCATTATTGTTATTTTATTTTCAAATATATTAGCCTGTGGAAAAAGTTTATTTTGATATTTACCTCAGAAGGGTGCAAATAGAAAAGAGGCATTCAATTTTTATTTGATTTTATTTGATATGCCATCGATATTTTTTAATTATTATCATTTGAAACTCGATTGTGCATGTCACTATAAAGTTATATAAGCCTTGCTTGTTCAATATTCAATGCAAAACTTGTTTGGGTCCCTATTAAAAGGTTAATTTGTTCAACCTTGGCCCACGGCTTTGCTCAGTTTTACATTTTGGCTCACTCTGTATTTGAGTTTGACACCCCTGATGTAGACGATATACAATATGAATGATATCAATTTGACCAACGACGGAGCTTTTGATACTATCGCAATATCGAGGTAACGCATGTTGATGACACATTCTAGCTGTGTCTCACAAATTTGACAGCGACAAGCAAAGAAACGCGTTCTCAACGCAATGTAGCGTCCTCGCAGCGCTCATGTTCCTCCACAGTGCAGCTTTTAAATCACTAATCCTAACTCCCATGGCGGAAAACAAATTGTTTCTTGCAAGTAGCATTATCACTGAAGGGTTAGAGAACAATGAATACCTAAACATGCTACACTACACAACATAGGACGACACAGAAAAGCATAGCTAACCGCTAACATCTTTATTACTTATGTGATTTATTTTTATCCCACATTTGTTTCCACTACCGCACTTTAAATTGGAGTCTTTAATCTCGTTATATGTAAATATAATGACAATAAAGTCCATTCTATTCTATTCTATTCTCTATTCTAAGCTAGAGCTTAGAGAGAGAATGTAAACGGGTGAGTGGAGTGATACAAATATCGAAAATAACGATGCCAAATACGAAGCCCAAAACCAGTGAAGTTGGCACGTTGTGTAAATGGTAAATAAAAACAGAATACAGTGATTTGCAAATCCTTTTCAACTTATATTCAATTGAATAGACTGCAAAGACAAAATATGTAATGTTCAAACTGAGAAACTTATTTTAGTTTGCAAATAATCATTAACTTGGAATTTAATGACAGCAACACATTGCAAAAAAGTTGTCACAGGGGCATTTTTACCACTGTGTTACATGGCCTTTCCTTTTAACAACGCTCAGTAAACGTTTGGGAACTGAGGAGACACATTTTTGAAGCTTTTCAGGTGGAATTATTTCCCATTCTTGCTTGATGTACAGCTTAAGTTGTTCAACAGTCCAGGGTCTCCGTTGTGCTATTTTAGGCTTGATATTGTACCACACATTTTCATTGGGAGACAGGTCTGGACTACAGACAGGCCAGTTTAGTACCCGCTAGAGATGTGCGGATAGGCAATTATTTCATCCGCTACCGCATCAGAAAATCGTCAACCATCCGCCATCCACCCGATGTAACATTTGATCAGAACCGCATCCGCCCGCACCCGCCCGTTGTTATATATCTAATATAGACGATGCAAGGCATTAGTGAGGTTATAAAGCTTTTGCCTGTTAAAGAAAGGAGACTGATCCAATGCAGCACAGACATTCGCGTACCATGCTGTCACGACCCAGACGCACACCAGTGCGCAATCATATGGGAGCCGCGCTGAGCGCACCTCCAAGCGCGTCTCGTTGCCGGCGACGGCCGCGTATGAGCCCGACGCTCCAGCGCCATCCATTTTCAGGGCTAGTTGATTCGGCAGGTGGGTTGTTACACACTCCTTAGCGGGTTCCGACTTCCATGGCCACCGTCCAGCTGCTGTCTATATCAACCAGGGTGAGCCCCACCCCTTTCGTGAGCGCACTGCGCGCGGAGTGACCCCTGTTACGCGCCCCCGGCAATGGGGGTGGCGGGCAGGTAAGCTGCGCGGGCAGGTAAGCTGCGCGGGCGGAGTGCGCGGAGTGACCCCTGTTACGAGCCCCCGGCCACGGGGGTGGCGGGCAGGTAAGCTGCTTACCTGCTGCGCATGACGCCGGCCGCGGCGAAGGCGGACGAGGCGGGGTGTCGGCGCGGTGGTGACCCTGGACGTGCGTCGGGCCCTTCTCGCGGATCGCCTCAGCTACGGCTCCCGGTGGGGCCCTCTCGGGGGAAAGGGCCTCGGTCCCGGACCCCGGCGAGGCGTCCCTTCTCCGCTCCGTAAAAGTGTCCATCTCTTTTTTTTTTTTCTTCTGTTGTGGCATATGCTGCAGGTGCCTGCTCGTTTTTCGTATGTGGGTAACAACATTTAACTATGTATATATATTTCCCAATTGGTTTAACTGCCACCCGCCTGAATCTATTTAAAATCAAAAATTTTTTTATTTCAAGCACCCGACCCGACCCGACCCGCGGATAAAATCTAATTTTTTAAAATTTCATCCGATCCGCGGACTCCGCGGTTGTGCCCGCAAACCGCGCATCTCTAGTACCCGCACTCTTTTACTACGAAGCCACGCTGTTGTAACAAATGGATTGGCATCGTCTTGCTGAAATAAGCAGGGGCGTCCATGATAATGTTGCTTGGATGGCAACATATGTTGCTCCAAAACCTGTATGTACCTTTCAGCATTAATGGTGCCTTCACAGATGTGTGAGTTACCCATGCCTTGGCCCCTAATACACCCCCATACCATCACAGATGCTGGCTTTTCAACTTTGCGCCTATAACAATCCGGATGGTTCTTTTCCTCTTTGTTCCGGAGGACACGACGCCCACAGTTTCCAAAAACAATTTGAAATGTGGACTCGTCAGACCACAGAACACTTTTCCACTTTGCATCATTCCATCTTAGATGAGCTCGGGCCCAGCGAAGCTGGCGAGGTTTCTGGGTGTTGTTGATAAATGGCTTTCGCTTTGCATAGCAGAGTTTTAACTTGCACTTACAGATGTAGCGACCAACTGTAGTTACTGACAGTGGTTTTCTGAAGTGTTCCTGAGCCCATGTGGTGATATCCTTTACACACTGATGTTGCTTTTTGATGCAGTACCGCCTGAGGGATTGAAGGTCATGGGCATGCCGTTTACGTGCAGTGATTTCTCCAGTTTCTCTGAACCTTTTGATGATATTACGGACCATAGATGGTGAAATCACTAAATTCCTTGCAATAGCTGGTTGAGAAATGTTGTTCTTAACCTGTTGGGCAATTTGCTCACGCATTTGTTCACAAAGTGGTGACCCTCGCCCCATCCTTGTTTGTGAATGACTTACAGGCATTAAATTTCAAATGAGCTAATATTTGCAAAAAATAACAACGTTTCTCAGTGTGAACGTTAAATATCTTGTCTTCGCAGTCTATTCAATTGAATATAAGTTTAAAAGGATTTGCAAATCATTGTATTCTGTTTTTATTTACCATTTACACAACGTGACAACTTCACTGCTTTTGTGTTTTGTATGTTGCAATCAAGTCCATAGTGGCGCTAACATTGCACATTGTTTTTGTGTGTCAGGATGAACGGGGCCGTGATCCAGGGTTACGAGACCGACGTGGGGAACAAAACGAGCGTCTACGTCCACGCGGCTCACACCATCACCTCGTCCTTGTCCACTTTGCGGAAGTACAACAACATGGCCATCCCCCACGATGAGGTAGGTCGCGCCCGAAGCTCCCGCTCATCGTTGGCTTCGTGTACCAGCCAGGCCCTCATACTGACCGCTCGTTTTGTGCTGCTGCAGGGTATCAAATACGTGATGATTCCAGAGGGCTTGAGGGACTACCAGTTCCTGGGAGGACTCCTCAAAGGAGACATAGTGACAGCCGGCAGCTTCAAAAACAAAAGGTAATGAAAGTCAAGTTTTATTTGTATTATTTTCTTATGCTGCAATTAACTATAATGGTACAATGAAGTCATAACAGTCGGTCTCGGTTTGTCATTATTATTATGGGCCTGCTGCAATACAAGCGCCCATTCATCTTTTTACAAACCCCGTTTCCATAAGAGTTGGGAAATTGTGTTAGATGTAAATATAAACGGAATCCTTCCATCCATCCATTTTCTACCGCTTAATCCCTTCAGGGTCGCGGGGGGTGCTGGAGCCTATCTCAGCTACAATCGGGCAGAAGGCGGGGTACTAAACGGAATACAATGATTTGCAAATCCTTTTCAACCCATATTCAATTGAATGCATTACAAATACAAGATATTTGATGTTCAAACTGATAAACATTTTTTTTTTTGCAAATAATCATTAACTTTAGAATTTGATGCCAGCAACACGTGACAAAGTAGTTTCCCAACTCATATGGAAACGGGGTTTGTATTATAGTTCTGCACGTTTCTCTTACGCTTAATACGACACGAACCAGCCAACGAACCCCCACATACTGTATGTTATACAGTTCTCGTTCGCGCCGACGGGGGTACTTTAAGTCGGGAAAATTTTATGTTACCATGGTGACACTATTCACAAATAAACAAAAAAATGGGCGAATTGAATGGGTACATTTATTTTAATGGACGATTGCTCTGAGACAAACGCCAAAAAGACAAGATTACCTCCTCTTGTAGCTCAGCCATACTTTCACGTAGCTCGGTGCTTAACGTCTCATTTTGTTCACACACTTGTCTACTTTAACCCTGGATAAAAAGTTTTGACGTTCAATGTTTGGTTTTCGCTCGATGGCCATCGGAAGGAGGCGAGCGCCATCGGACTTCCTCCAATAAAGTGGATGGCGTCCACTCTAATTTACTAGAGCGTGGAAGCCTCGAAAATTACCTTTTTTTTGGTGAACAACTTGACCTCACGGCCACATCTTTCCACTGTCATGTGTTTCGGTGAAAACTTTGACACACATGTCCTCTCTCAGAAAATGTGACTTTTATGGAGGTCATGTGTCCCATTTGGCTTCTGTTGGCCCTCAAAGCCAAGAACGTCAGCTGAATCTCTCATTGACTAATGTTAGATGTCAGCGCGAAAAAAGACAAAAACATAACAATTCTTATTTTCCTTCTCGCTCTAACTCGACCATTTCTCCACTTATCGGAAATCTGAAAACACCGGAACGTTCCGCAAAGCCTTGAGGCGCTCACAGTTTTTATGAAAAGTCGATAACTCAAAGCGTTTGCCCACAATCAGAGGTCCAGGGCACAGATAGAAGGCCCATCAAAATTTCCATTGGAATTTTGTAGTTACTATTTTTATTCATTATTATTATTATTGATTAATTAGTTTGATAGAGTTGATTTTTTATTGTTGTCTAACATCAAAATATTGCATCTATTATTTTCTATTTGTTATGCAGCAATTAAATATAATGGTAGAATAAAAGTCTCCTCTCTGAGCTGCCACCTTACCGTGGTAGAGGAGTTTGCGTGTCCCAATGATCCTAGGAGCTATGTTGTCCGGGGGTTTCTATGCCCCCTGGTAGGGTCTCCCAAGGCAAACTGGTCCTAGGTGAGGGATCAGACAAAGAGCAGCTCGAAGACCTCGATGAAGAACACAAACCAAGGGCCCAGATTTCCCTCGCCCAAACACGGGTCACCGGGGCCCCCCTCTGGAGCCAGGCCCGGAGGTGGGGCACGATGGCAAGCGCCTGGTGGCCGGGCCTGTCCCCATGGGGCCCGGCCGGGCACAGCCCGAAGAGGCAACGTGGGTCCCCCCTCCAATGGGCTCACCACCCATAACAGGGGCCATAGAGGTCGGGTGCAGTGTGAGCTGGGCGGCAGCCGAGGGCAGGGCACTTGGCGGTCCGATCCTCGGCTACATAAGCTGGCTCTTGGGACGTGGAACGTCACTTCGCTGGGGGGGAAGGAGCCTGAGCTAGTGCGTGAGGTGGAGAAGTTCCGGCTAGATATAGTCGGACTCACTTCGACGCATAGCAAGGGCTCTGGAACCACTTCTCTTGAGAGGGGCTGGACTCTCTTCCACTCTGGCGTTGCCGGCAGTGAGAGGCGACGAGCTGGGGTGGCAATTCTTGTTTCCCCTTGGCTCAAAGCCTGCACGTTGGAGTTCAACCCGGTGGACGAGAGGGTAGCTTCCCTCCGCCTTCGGGTGGGGGGACGGGTCCTGACTGTTGTTTGCGTTTATGCGCCAAACGGCAGCTCAGAGTACCCACCCTTTTTGGATTCACTCGAGGGAGTACTGGAGAGTGCTCCCCCGGGTGATTCCCTCGTTCTACTGGGGGACTTCAACGCTCATGTTGGCAGCGACAGTGAAACCTGGAGAGGTGTGATTGGGAAGAATGGCCGCCCGGATCTGAACCCGAGTGGTGTTCTGTTATTGGACTTTTGTGCTCGTCACAGATTGTCGATAACAAACACCATGTTCAAACATAAGGGTGTCCATATGTGCACTTGGCACCAGGACACCCTAGGCCGCAGTTCCATGATCGACTTTGTAGTTGTGTCATCGGATTTGCGGCCTCATGTTTTGGACACTCGGGTGAAGAGAGGGGCGGAGCTTTCTACCGATCACCACCTGGTGGTGAGTTGGCTGCGATGGTGGGGGAGGATGCCGGACAGACCTGGCAGGCCCAAACGCATTGTGAGGGTTTGCTGGGAACGCCTGGCAGAGTCTCCTGTCAGAGAGAGTTTCAATTCCCACCTCCGGAAGAACTTTGAACATGTCACGAGGGAGGTGCTGGACATTGAGTCCGAGTGGACAATGTTCCGTACCTCTATTGTCGAGGCGGCCGATTGGAGCTGTGGCCGCAAGGTAGTTGGTGCCTGTCGTGGCGGTAATCCTAGAACCCGTTGGTGGACGCCGGCGGTGAGGGATGCCGTCAGGCTGAAGAAGGAGTCCTATCGGGTTCTTTTGGCTCATGGGACTCCTGAGGCAGCAGACAGGTACCGACAGGCCAAGCGGTGTGCGGCTTCAGCGGTCGCGGAGGCAAAAACTCAGACATGGGAGGAGTTCGGGGAGGCCATGGAAAAAGACTTCCGGACGGCTTCGAAGCAATTCTGGACCACCATCCGCCGCCTCAGGAAGGGGAAGCAGTGCAGTGTCAACACCGTGTAGGGTGGGGATGGTGCTCTGCTGACCTCGACTGCGGATGTTGTGGATCGGTGGAGGGAATACTTCGAAGACCTCCTCAATCCTACCAGCACGTCTTCCTATAAGGAAGCAGGGCCTGGGGAATCTGTGGTGGGCTCTCCTATTTCTGGGGATGAGGTTGC
This sequence comes from Nerophis lumbriciformis, assembly GCF_033978685.3. Lineage (NCBI taxonomy): Eukaryota > Metazoa > Chordata > Actinopteri > Syngnathiformes > Syngnathidae > Nerophis > Nerophis lumbriciformis. The sequence continues at coordinate 15,154,679 of NC_084586.2, read as the reverse complement.
CGAGGTAGTTAAAAAGCTCCTCGGTGGCAAGGCCCCGGGGGTGGATGAGATCCGCCCGGAGTTCCTTAAGGCTCTGGATGTTGTGGGGCTGTCTTGGTTGACAAGACTCTGCAACATCGCGTGGACATCGGGGGCGGTACCTCTGGATTGGCAGACCGGGGTGGTGGTTCCTCTCTTTAAGAAGGGGAACCGGAGGGTGTGTTCCAACTATCGTGGGATCACACTCCTCAGCCTTCCCGGTAAGGTCTATTCAGGTGTACTGGAGAGGAGGCTACGCCGGATAGTCGAACCTCGGATTCAGGAGGAACAGTGTGGTTTTTGTCCTGGTCGTGGAACTGTGGACCAGCTCTATACTCTCGGCAGGGTCCTTGAGGGTGCATGGGAGTTTGCCCAACCAGTCTACATGTGCTTTGTGGACTTGGAGAAGGCATTCGACCGTGTACCCCGGGAAGTCCTGTGGGGAGTGCTCAGAGAGTATGGGGTAACGGACTGTCTTATTGTGGCAGTTCGCTCCCTGTGTAATCAGTGTCAGAGCTTGGTCCGCATTGCCGGCAGTAAGTCGGACACGTTTCCAGTGAGGGTTGGACTCCGCCAAGGCTGCCCTTTGTCACCGATTCTGTTCATAACCTTTATGCACAGAATTTCTAGGCGCAGTCAGGGCGTTGAGGGGATCTGGTTTGGTGGCTGCAGGATTAGGTCTCTGCTATTTGCAGATGATGTGGTCCTGATGGCTTCCTCCGGCCAAGATCTTCAGCTCTCACTGGATCGGTTCGCAGCCGAGTGTGAAGCGACTGGGATGGGAATCAGCACCTCCAAGTCCGAGTCCATGGTTCTCTCCCGGAAAAGGGTGGAGTGCCATCTCCGGGTTGGGGAGGAGATCTTGCCCCAAGTGGAGGAGTTCAAGTACCTCGGAGTCTTGTTCACGAGTGGGGGAAGAGTGGATCGTGAGATCGACAGGCGGATCGGTGCGGCGTCTTCAGTAATGCGGACGCTGTATCGATCCGTTGTGGTGAAGAAGGAGCTGAGCCGGAAGGCAAAGCTCTCGATTTACCGGTCGATCTACGTTCCCATCCTCACCTATGGTCATGAGCTTTGGGTCATGACCGAAAGGACAAGATCACGGGTACAAGCGGCCGAAATGAGTTTCCTCCGCCGAGTGGCGGGGCTCTCCCTTAGAGATAGGGTGAGAAGCTCTGTCATTCGGGGGGAGCTCAAAGTAAAGCCGCTGCTCCTCCACATCGAGAGGAGCCAGATGAGGTGGTTCGGGCATCTGGTCAGGATGCCACCCGAACGCCTCCCTAGGAAGGTGTTTCGGGCACGTCCGACCGGTAGGAGGCCACGGGGAAGACCCAGGACACGCTGGGAAGACTATCTCTCCCGGCTGGCCTGGGAACGCCTCGGGATCCCCCGGGAGGAGCTGGACGAAGTGGCTGGGGAGAGGGAAGTCTGGGCTTCCCTGCTTAAGCTGCTGCCCCCGCGACCCGACCTCGGATAAGCGGAAGAAGATGGATGGATGGATGGATGGATGGATGGTAGAATAAAAGTCACAAACAGCTATATCAAAAGATATCGTATGTCGGTTGAGAGTAGAGATGTCCGATTATATCGGCCTGCCGATATTATCGGCCGATAAATGCTTTAAAATGTAATATCAGAAATTATCGGTATCGTTTTTTTTATTATCGGTATCGGCTTTTTTTTTCTTTTCTTTTCTTTTTTTATTTAAATGAAATCAACATAAAAAACACAAGATACACTTACAATTAGTGCACCAACCCAAAAAAACTCCCTCCCCCATTTACACTCATTCACACAAAAGGGAAAAGTAAAGTGATGGATGGAATTCATGTCCTCAAAGCGTCTCGACAGACGTTCCAATATTTGAACAATGATGACAAAAACTGTTTTCTGTTTCAGGTCTGTGTGTCGAAAATTGTTATTCGCGTATTTTTTTAATTTGATTTTGTTGCCGTGTGCAGAGGACGCTTGAGCAGTGCGCAATTGCACAGGCGCGCACCTTAGAGGTAACGTTGAATATGACGTAGATGTTTTTTATTTATTTCATTTTTAATATGCGTCTTTGCCATAAAGAGGAAGGGTAGAATACATTTGTATGATTGTTTTGCTCAACAAAATGTGTTTAAAAATGTCATTTTGAACACTTTGTATATAATATTTTCAGTAATAACTTCTCAATTCCTTCTTTTTAGGCCCAGGATGTACTACGCGGGGCAGTACAACGAGAGCCGCTTTTACGTCCTGTACCAGGACTTCCTCCGATACGTGCGGAACAGGTCAACATGACAGAACACGGACATTTGCCAGTTTTACGGCGGCTGACGGGGGAAAACGCGCGGCAAGGCGTAGCGAGCTAACTCGGCGACGCAGTTTGAGCGTGGCACTGCTGGGGCTGCACCATACTTGACCGCACCAGACAAAAATTTTAAAACATTATCTAAATGACGGACATTTATCCACAAAAATACGGAAGAGCTGCCGATGGTGTGTTTGACGGCGAAGTCGCCGGAAGGGAATGTAGTACAAACAACTACAGTAGTTTTATGAAGTCTTGTAATAATAATGTACAGCTTGGACCTTGGAGAGTGGACTTCTACGGTATCTCCAACACCATCAGCAGCTTCTCAATATTTTCATGGATACATTATTTTTAACATGCTTGGTTGGTGTAATGGATTCATCCCGCTTCAGTATGGTGCAGACCAGCAGTGCTACGCACCAACCGCTTCCCCAAATTAGCTAGCTACACGCTCTGTCTGTCTTCAATGATTTATTTTCTTAACTCAACAAATATCATCTACTTCTCCTTCTCAGCACACTCACTTTCTTCCTTCCCATGCTTGGAAACGTTTGGCCCCTGTCTGCCATGCCAACGTACAAACCCCCAAAGCAGTGAAGTTGTCACGTTGTGTAAATGGTAAATAAAAACACAATACAATGATTTGCTAATCCTTTTCAACTTATATTCAATTGAATAGACTGCAAAGACAAAATAATGGAAAACGTTTATTTTTTGCAAATATTAGCTCATTTGGAATTTGATGCTTGCAACATGTTTCAAAAAAGCTGCCACAAGTGGCAAAAAAAGACTGAGAAAGTTGAGGAATGCTCATCAAACACTTATTTGGAACATCCCACAGGTGAACAGGCTAATTGGGAATAGGTGGGTGCCATGATTGGGTATAAAAGCAGCTTCCATGAAATGTTCAGTCTTTCACAAACAAGGACGGACGGGGCAAGGGTCACCACTTTGTCAACAAATGCGTGTGCAAATTGTCCAACAGTTTAAGAACATTTCTCAACCAGCTATTGCAAGGAATTTAGAGATTTCACCATCTATGGTCTGTAATATCATCAAAAGGTTCAGAAAATCTAGAGAAATCACTGCACGTAAGCGATGATATTACGGACCTTCAATCCCTGCATCAAAAAGCGACATCAGTGTGTAAAGGATATCACCACATGGGCTCAGGAACACTTCAGAAAACCACTGTCAGTAACTACAGTTGGTCACTACATCTGTAAGTGCAAGTTAAAACTCTACTATGCAAAGCGAAAGCCATTTATCAACAACACCCAGAAACGCCGCTGGCTTTGCTGGGCCCGAGCTCATCTAAGATGGACTGATGCAAAGTGGGAGCATGTTCTGTGGTCTGACGAGTCCACATTTCAAAATTGTTTTTGAAAACTGTGGACGTCGTGTCCTCCGGAACAAAGAGGAAAAGAACCAACCAGTGTAAAAGCCAGCATCTGTGATGGCATGGGGGTGTATTAGTGCCCAAGGCATGGGTAACTCACACATCTGTGAAGGCGCCATTAATGCTGAAAGGTACATACAGGTTTTGGAGCAACATATGTTGCCATCCAAGCAACGTTATCATGGACGCCCCTGCTTATTTCAGCAAGACAATGCCAAGCCACGTATTACAACAGCGTGGCTTCATAGTAAAAGAGTGCGGGTACTAGACTGGCCTGCCTGTAGTCCAGACCTGTCTCCCATTGAAAATGTGTGGCGCATTATGAAGCCTAAAATACCACAACGACTGTTAAACAACTTAAGCTGTACATCAAGCAAGAATGGGAAATAATTTCACCTGAAAAGCTTCAAAAATGTGTCTCCTCAGTTCCCAAACGTTTACTGAGCGTTGTTAAAAGGAAAGGCCATGTAACACAGTGGTAAAAATGCCCCAGTGACAACTTTTTTGCAATGTGTTGCTGCCATTAAATTCTAAGTTAATGATTATTTGCAAAAAAAAAAAAGTTTCTCAGTGTGAACATTAAATATCTTGTCTTTGCAGTCTATTCAATTGAATATAAGTTGAAAAGGATTTGCAAATCATTGTATTCTGTTTTTATTTACCATTTACACAACGTGACAACTCCTCTCTGAGCTGCCACCTTACCGTGGTAGAGGAGTTTGCGTGTCCCAATGATCCTAGGAGCTATGTTGTCCGGGGGCTTTATGCCCCCCTGGTAGGGTCTCCCAAGACAAACTGGTCCTAGGTGAGGGATCAGACAAAGAGCAGTTCAAAGACCTCCATGACGAATAAAAATAAAGGACCCAGATTTCCCTCGCCCGGACGCGGGTCACCGGGGCCCCCCTCTGGAGTCAGGCCCGTAGGTGGGGCACGATGGCGAGCGCCTGGTGGCCGGGCCTGTCCCTATGGGGCCCGGCCGGGCACAGCCCGAAGAGGCAACGTGGGTCCCCCCTCCAATGGGCTCACCACCCATAGCAGGGGCCATAGAGGTCGGGTGCAATGTGAGCTGGGCGGAAGCCGACGGCAGGGCACTTGGCGGTCCAATCCTCGGCTACAGAAGCTAGCTCTTGGGACGTGGAACGTCACCTCGCTGGGGGGGAAGGAGCCTGAGCTAGTGCGCGAGGTTGAGAAGTTCCGGCTAGATATAGTCAGACTCACTTCGACGCACAGCAAGGGCTCTGGAACCAGTTCTCTCGAGAGGGGCTGGACTCTCTTCCACTCTGGCGTTGCCGGCAATGAGAGGCGACGGGCTGGGGTGGGAATTCTTGTTGCCCCCCGGCTCAGAGCCTGCACGTTGGAGTTCAACCCGGTGGACGAGAGGGTAGTTTCCCTCCGCCTTCGGGTGGGGGGACGGGTCCTGACTGTGGTTTGCGCTTACGCGCCAAACCGCAGCTCAGAGTACCCACCCTTTTTGGATTCGCTCGAGGGAGTACTTGAGAGTGCTCTCCCGGGTGATTCCCTCGTTCTACTGGGGGACTTCAATGCTCATGTTGGCAGCGACAGTGAAACCTGGAGAGGCGTGATTGGGAAGAATGGCCGCCCGCATCTGAACCCGAGTGGTGTTCTGTTATTGGACTTTTGTGCCCGTCACAGATTGTCCATAATGAACACCATGTTCGAACATAAGGGTGTCCATATGTGCACTTGGCACCAGGACACCCTAGGCCGCAGTTCCATGATCGACTTTGTAGTTGTGTCATCGGATTTGCGGCCTCATGTTTTGGACACTCGGGTGAAGAGAGGGGCGGAGCTTTCAACCGATCACCACCTGGTGGTGAGTTGGCTGCGATGGTGGGGGAGGATGCCGGACAGACCTGGCCGGCCCAAACGCATTGTGAGGGTTTGCTGGGAACGTTTGGCAGAGTCTCCTGTCAGAGAGGGTTTCAATTCCCACCTCCGGAAGAACTTTGAACATGTCACGAGGGAGGTGCTGGACATTGAGTCCGAGTGTACCATGTTCCGCACCTCTATTGTCGAGGCAGCTGATTGGAGCTGTGGCCGCAAGGTAGTTGGTGCCTGTCGTGGCGGTAATCCTAGAACCCGTTGGTGGACACCGGCGGTGAGGGATGCCGTCAAGCTGAAGAAGGAGTCCTATCGGGTTCTTTTGGCTCATAGGACTCCTGAGGCAGCGGACAGGTACCGACAGGCCAAGCGGTGTGCGGCTTCAGCGGTTGCGGAGGCAAAAACTCGGACATGGGAGGAGTTCGGGGAAGCCATGGAAAACGACTTCCGGACGGCTTCGAAGCGATTCTGGACCACCATCCGCCGCCTCAGGAAGGGGAAGCAGTGCACTATCAACACCGTGTATGGTGAGGATGGTGTTCTGCTGACCTCGACTGCGGATGTTGTGGATCGGTGGAGGGAATACTTCGAAGACCTCCTCAATCCCACCAACACGTCTTCCTATGAGGAAGCAGTGCCTGGGGAATCTGTGGTGGGCTCTTCTATTTCTGGGGCTGAGGTTGCCGAGGTAGTTAAAAAGCTCCTCGGTGGCAAGGCCCCGGGGGTGGATGAGATCCGCCCGGAGTTCCTTAAGGCTCTGGATGCTGTGGGGCTGTCTTGGTTGACAAGACTCTGCAGCATCGCGTGGACATCGGGGGCGGTACCTCTGGATTGGCAGACCGGGGTGGTGGTTCCTCTCTTTAAGAAGGGGAACCGGAGGGTGTGTTCCAACTATCGTGGGATCACACTCCTCAGCCTTCCCGGTAAGGTCTATTCAGGTGTACTGGAGAGGAGGCTACGCCGGATAGTCGAACCTCGGATTCAGGAGGAACAGTGTGGTTTTCGTCCTGGTCGTGGAACTGTGGACCAGCTCTATACTCTCGGCAGGGTCCTTGAGGGTGCATGGGAGTTTGCCCAACCAGTCTACATGTGTTTTGTGGACTTGGAGAAGGCATTCCACCGTGTCCCTTGGGAAGTCCTGTGGGGAGTGCTCAGAGAGTATGGGGTATCGGACTGTCTGATTTTGGCGGTCCGCTCCCTGTATGATCAGTGTCAGAGCTTGGTCCGCATTGCCGGCAGTAAGTCGGACACGTTTCCAGTGAGGGTTGGACTCCGCCAAGGCTGCCCTTTGTCACCGATTCTGTTCATAACTTTTATGGACAGAATTTCTAGGCGCAGTCATGGCGTTGAGGGGATCTGGTTTGGTGGCTGCAGGATTAGGTCTCTGCTTTTTGCAGATGATGTGGTCCTGATGGCTTCATCTGGCCAGGATCTTCAGCTCTCGCTGGATCGGTTCGCAGCCGAGTGTGAAGCGACTGGGATGAGAATCAGCACCTCCAAGTCCGAGTCCATGGTTCTCGCCCGGAAAAGGGTGGAATGCCATCTTCGGGTTGGGGAGGAGACCCTGCCCCAAGTGGAGTTCAAGTACCTCGGAGTCTTGTTCACGAGTGAGGGAAGAGTGGATCGTGAGATCGACAGGCGGATCGGTGCGGCATCTTCAGTAATGCGGACGCTGTATCGATCCGTTGTGGTGAAGAAGGAGCTGAGCCGGAAGGCAAAGCTCTCAATTTACCGGTCGATCTACGTTCCCATCCTCACCTATGGTCATGAGCTTTGGGTTATGACCGAAAGGACAAGATCACGGGTACGAGCGGCCGAAATGAGTTTCCTCCGCCGGGTGGCGGGGCTCTCCCTTAGAGATAGGGTGAGAAGCTCTGTCATCCGGGGGGAGCTCAAAGTAAAGCCGCTGCTCCTCCACATCGAGAGGAGCCAGATGAGGTGGTTCGGGCATCTGGTCAGGATGCCACCCGATCGCCTCCCTCGGGAGGTGTTTAGGGCACGTCCGACCGGTAGGAGGCCACGGGGAAGACCCAGGACACGCTGGGAAGACTATCTCTCCCGGCTGGCCTGGGAACGCCTCGGGATCCCACGGGAGGAGCTGGACGAAGTGGCTGGGGAGAGGGAAGTCTGGGCTTCCCTGCTTAGGCTGCTGCCCCCGCGACCCGACCTCGGATAAGCGGAAGAAGATGGATGGATGGATGGATGGATGGACAACGTGACAACTTCACTGCTTTTGGGTTTTGTACATTCACACTTTAAACAAATGCAATTCATCACTATTGATTTCCAACAGGTTCTTGCATTCTACCCGCATGGAAAAGAAGCAGTGGGCATGCTACAGACCGACCACCGGTGCTTTGGCCCTCTTCCTGGCTCTCCACACGTGTGACCAGGTGAGTTGATCTGACAGGAAAACGTGCGCACGCCGTTCATGCCCGTTATCGGCAAAGTCCTCATTCCTGGCAACAATATCTCTTGTCTTTCCAGGTGGATGCTTACGGCTTCATGACAGAAGACTACACCAAATACTCCAACTACTATTACCACAGGAATGAGAAAAAACGCGTCCCAATGTACGCCAATCATGACCTTATATTGGAAATGAAACTCTGGAAGCAACTCCACGACAGCAAAGTCATACGTTTATATCAAAGACTTGAACCAGAACCCCTCATGTAACACGGCGCCAACATACTTAAAGTACCAGTATGGTGTAAAAACAAGTCGCCTCTATAATGAGGCTATGATCATATATATCTGATATATGACACCAAAAGACTTCCAAAGTTATATAGTATACCGTATTTTTCGGACTATAAGTCGCAGTTTTTTTCATAGTTTGGCCGGGCTCCAGTGCAACTTATATATGTTTTTTTCCTTCTTTATTATGCATTTTCGACAGGTGCGACTTATACTCCGGTGCGACTTATACTCCGAAAAATACGGTAGTATCAATCTCACAGAGATTCCCCAGACATTTTGAGAGATAATAAGGAAGCCAGTCATGTGATCGCGTGACAGATCCCTTCCCCATCAACAACAATGCTAATCAAGCAGACTATGTGAGAGCCAACGACAGTTACTTTTGGAAAAATGATGATCCAGGACCTTATATTTTTTAGCCCGAATACAAAGAGGATGAACAATAATATAATAATATGTTAGAAGCCGAGTGCTAAACGGATGCTATAGCTTTAGCGGCATTGCTCGGTGATAAACATACAAACTAACCATTTTAAACCATAGTAAAACAAACACTTCCTGTGATATTTCCACTCTCGCTGGGATGCCGACCGACGGGACGCTCACATAATCCCGTTTAGAGGAAGTTAAAGTAAAAATTTAAAGTACCAATGATTGTCACACACACACACTACTAGGTGGCAAAATTATTCTCTGCATTTGACCCATCACCCTTGATCACCCCCTGGGAGGTGAGGGGAGCAGTGGGCAGCAGCGGTGGCCGCGCCCGGGAATCATTTTTGGTGACGTAACCCCCAAATCCAACCCTTGATGCTGAGTGCCAAGCAAGGGAGTTAACGGGTCCCATTTTTATAGTCTTTGGTATGACTCGGCCGGGGTTTGAACTCACGACCTACCGATCTCAGGGAGGACACTCTAACCACTGAGCAGTGTGTAAGCGTCTGGAAAACAACTGCTTTTAGTCATAACTTAAATGTTGCCGTTGAGCTACACAGGTAGTCTCTTCTCAAGGATAGGGCTATCACTTTTGCATTCCGAAGTCCAAATTAGGGCCTCTTTCCTACGAGAAGTGATCCAATCCACCTGCGAATGTCGAACCAAGGGGCCATTTCTTATTATGTGCTCAAACTGAAATACCACCATTTACTTAAACTCGGTGGTTTGCTCTCTCCAAGGTGAATATGAACATTCACCATTTGCAAAACATAATATGAGTTCATTAATTCACAACCACTAGGCCACTGAGTGGGTAATCAAGCAGACTATGTGAGAGACAACGACGATTACGTTTGGAAAAATTATGATCCAGGACCTTATATTTTTGAGCCCGAACACAAAGAGGATGAGCAGTAAGTGTTCGAAGCCGAGTGCTGAACGGATGCGGCTTTATTGTGATGCTATAGCTATAGCAGCATCGC
>NC_084586.2:15107500-15137500 GCF_033978685.3 Nerophis lumbriciformis | reverse complement strand
TGTTGTAAATAGTCAACGGGAAGGATTTTAGTAAGATATAAGCCATGAGCACTACACAGCCAGAAAAAAACCTAGGCAGGACAAGTAAAAATATTGGGGCAAGTAGATTTGAGAAGTCGGGCAAGTAGAAAAAAACCTTAACGTTGAACCCTGCATGTGTTGAGCTGCTGCCGCTTAAGGTTAGACGGCACTGTACATAGAGCGGTTCTGCTCGTTAGTAATAAATTCTAATGTTGGATGTTCACTCCTTCACACAGATGAGTATAGAAAAATATTTTCAACGGCCGAAAAGGGCTCGACTTGGAGAGGAGGTAGGCCTACAGTCCGGACCACAGGTGCGACCTGTTCAGCAGGAGGAGGAGGAGGTTGACTGACTGTGGCAGGACACCTCTGCCTCTGTTTCACTTTATGTTGCTGGTAAATAATATGGTTGTAGTAGTAGGCTAAAGTTAAATTATTTAGTTTTCACTAATTAAAGGGGCAGAGCTTTAAGAGATATTTTAGCTTTTATATTTTATAAGATGTATTTTTTGTAAGAACCACAATTAAATATATTTCAGTGAATAACTAATTGTTTAAATCTGTATATAAATATGTACATAAAGTGTTGTAATTATATTCCAACTCCACGTTCTTCTTGGTCATCGCCGCTGCCGCCGCCACCCCCCACCCCCTGACCACACCACCACAAATAGATGCCTGTCCTGTGGGAAACACTGATGTGGAAATGGTGGAAGTTTGACAAAAATGTCCCTGAAAACTGGGAAATCCTGGAATTTTTTTAAATTGTTGAAGTAGAGCACACAATTTTGAACAGATTGAATATTTTGGAGTTGGAACAGTTTGAATTGGATGAAACTTTGAAAAATGTCCCATTCATTTCAATGGGAATTTCATGGAAATTTGGGAATTTTTGGGAGAATGTTAAAAGACTTGAATATTCTGAACGAGTTGAAATGATTGATTTTGGAATTTTTCAAATCGGCCGAGAAATATTGAAGAAGTAACATTTTTAATTGAGAAATGGTTTTAAGGAATTCCAAGAATTTCGGGAAAAACTGCAATTTTTTCCAGTTCAAAAAACAACTTAGTATTTTGTCCTGATTAAGAGGAATGTTTAGACGGTGGAACGGTTGAAGTGGGTTGAAAAATGTGGAAGGAGTAGTCGTCAGAAAAAAGGTTTTGGAAAAAAAGGGAATTCTGGGACATCCAGGAAATTTTTTTAACTAGGAAAAATGATAGTTTGAATTTCCAGGATGAGTGGAATATGTTGAAGGGGGAATGGTTTTAATCGGTTGAAAATGTGGAAATTGTAGTTTTTAAAAAAATGGACAATTAATTTCGAATGGGGAAAATATCCCTGAAATTTTAGAAAAATGTCCCATTCATTTCAATGGGAATTTGGGGAATTTTTGGGAGAATGTTAAAATACTTGAATTTTCTGAACGAGCTGAAATGGTTGGTGTTGGTATTTTTCAAATTGGTCAAGAAATATTGAAGTAGTAACATTGTTAATTGAGAAATGGTATTACGGAATTCCAGGAATTTCGGAAAAAAACGGGAATCTTTTCCAGTTCACAAAACAACTTAGTATTTTGTCCTGATTAAGAGGAATTTTTGGACGGTGGAACGGTTGAAGTGGGTTGAAAAATGTGGAAGGAGTAGTCGTCAGAAAAAAGGGAATTCTGGGAATTCCTGGAAAAAAAATTTAACTTGGAAACATGATAGTTTGAATATCCAGGATGAGTGAAATTTGGTTGAAGGTGGAATGGTTTGAATCTGTTGAAAAATGTGGAAATGGTGGAAGTTTGAAAAATGGCCAATTCATTTTAAATGTGAAAATGTCCCGGAAAAAATTTGGGAATTCCGGGGAAAGAGGGATTTTTTTTTTAAATGGTAAAAAACTTGAATGTTCTGAATGGTTGGTGTTGGAATTTTTCAAAACGGTAGAGAAATGTTGAAGTGGTAAAATTTTTAATTGAGAAATGGTATAATGGAATTCATGGAATTTGGGGAAAACCGGGGAATTTTTCCAGTTCAAAAGACATCTCAGTTTTTTGTCCAGATCAAGAGGGACGATTTGACTGGAATGATTAAAGTGGGTTGAAAAATGTGGGCGAAGTAGTCGACAGAAAAAAGGGTTGGGAAAATTGGGAATTCTGGAAATTCCTGGAATTTTTTTGAAATTGTAGAAATTATAGTTAGAATGTCTAGCATATGTTGAAGGTGGACTGGTTTGATTCGGTTGAAAAATGTGGAAATTGTGGAAGTTTGAAAAATGGCCAATTCATTTTGAATGGGGGAATAATGTCCCGGAAAACCTGGAATTCTGGGAAATCTTTGAATTTTTTGGAATTTGTCAAGGGAAAGTCCGCGATTCCCGAATAGGCTGAACAGTTTGAAGTTGGAACGGTTCGAATCGCTTGACAAATGTGCAAGGTAGAGTGTGCCAAAATCTGGAGAAGAAGAATAAATAGATGCATTTTGGTGTAGAAAACCATATGTGTGAATGCTTTGGAGCATTCACACATTATGACATAATAAATATTGGAGCATAAAAATCTAGTATGTGCCCTATATCTGACAACTTGACATTCAAGCTCACCGCACTGCCATCAGGGGAGAGATTTCGGTCAGCCAAGAAAGTGTTTCTATCCGTGCACCATTAGGATATTGAATCTGTGCTGAAAACTAAGACTGATTTCCACAGTTGCACTGCTGTGTCCTATTTGTTCTACTCTTTTTAACATGTTAATTATTGGTTGTATTGTATTTTACCACCAGTATTTACGTCATGCTCTCATGTTTGATGCCAAAAAAGTGTTCCATTTTAATTAATTTTTGCAGGAATGATAATGGTGTGGGTGTGTGGGTGAGCATAGAGGCACTGCCTTGTGGCAGGTGTCACCAGGTGTCACATCCAGTCCTCTCGGCCAGGTGCAAAGTGAGCCCTCCTCGTCTTCAGCCATGGCCTGCCACACGTTCAGGATTTGGAATTTGCTGCTTGTCCTCCTGCTCGCCGTTGTGGTTTTTGTCGTGTATCAGTCAGAATTGTCCTTTGACATCAGGTAAGGATCCTTTTTTTTTGCTCCAAATAGGGCTAGATACTGTAGGTAAGGCGAGTCCTGAGTGCGTCCTGGCAGCCTTTTTGTTTTGCAATCCGCAGCTTGTTTTTACTAATCTGTCATAAGATCAGAAGATTACATTGTAGGGAACTAGGGATGTAATAATAGCAAAATTCCATATCACGGTTATAATTATTCTTATAAACCAGGGGTGTCCAAAGTGCGGCCTGTTGCACATTCAACAAATACTATTAAAATATAAAAACGTGAAAATAAAAGAGCAAATAGGTGCAAAGTGGCAGAAAAAGGTTGAAATATTATTGCTAAAAACTGGGGATGCACAATTGTTGAAGTCAATACCGATACAGATAACTTCCTGTCTCTATTTTTCACTAAAGAAGGGTTCGGTGAATGCGCATATGAAACTGCTGGGGTTCGGTACCTCCAACAAGGTTAAGAACCACCGTTCTAACTAGGGATGTCCCGATCCGATATTTGGATCGGATCGGCTGCCGATATTTGCCAAAAATTGCGTATCGGCAAGGCATGGGAAAATGCCGATCCAGATCCAGTTTAAAAAAAAACTCCGGTCCGTGTTTTCCAACGCACCTATTTAAATAATACATTCCACTTTTCTGCTGCTCCTTAATTTCCGTTCCGCATTTTCCAGCACACCTTCAACACATCCACAATTCTCACGCAGTTGCTTTTAGCTGCTGGCATTACACGACAGGCTCTTCTCACTCTTTCCTGTGTCTCCCTCTCACAGACAGCGAGCACCTTCTTACACACGTCACATACTGTCACGTCATACGTCACATACGTATACGTCCTCTCCCAGCAGAGAGCGAGGTAGCGGCATGGCTAACGTTAGTTGTGATGCTAGCGCAGCCGCTAAGGTGCGCGCCTGCTCAAGCGGCCTCTGCGCACGGCAAATCTACGCCACGCACAAAATCAAATAAAAAAATAAGCGCATAACAATTTTCGACACACGGACACGACAGAGAAAACAGTTTTCGTCATCATTGTTCAAATATTGTGACGTCTGTCGAGACGCTTATCTCCATTCGGTGCCACACGTCCACACCATCGAAATGCAGAGGCAGCAAAAATTTCCACATCAACACCGTATGAAAAAATTAGTGATTTTTTTTGTTGTGATTTCCTTCTCTGCATGAAAGTTTAAAAGTAGCATATATTAATGCAGTATGAAGAAGAATGTTTTAATGTAGACATGCAAGCCTTGAAAGAACATTTTGAAACTCAAGACTACATTTCCTGCAAATGGGTGCATTTCTACCCTATATTTTAACTTTAGATTTATTCTCATATCAAACTCTTTTGGCTGTCTTTTTGACACTTACATCCGGCGCCCCCCTCCACACCCTGGATTATAAATAATGTAAATAATTCAATGTGATTATCTTGTGTGATGACTGTATTATGATGATAGTATATATCTGATAGTATATATCTGTATCATGAATCAATTTAAGTGGACCCCGACTTAAACGAGTTGAAAAACTTATTCGGGTGTTACCATTTAGTGGTCAATTGTACGGAATATGTACTTCACTGTGCAACCTACTAATAAAAGTCTCAATCAATCAATCAAAACACATAGAATCATACTGCTGTGATTATATGCATCAAGTGTTCATTCAAGGCTAAGACAAAATATCGAGATATATATCGTGTATCGCAATATGGCCTTAAAATATCGCAATATTTAAAAAAGGCCATATCGCCCAGCCCTAGTTCAATGATGCCATTTCTGTTTGTCATGTATAATTTTGTCTATTTTGTGTTTATCCTTGAATAAACAGGTCAGTTTCTTGTTACCAACCATTGTGTATTATTCAAACTCCCCTAATTCAGCTGGCTAGTTGTTATCAAGAGTACTAAAACCCTTTTCAACATGATTCTGACAACTAAGTAGGCTAAATAACTTTAAACTTTAATACATGCTCGGATAGGCCAGTATCGGTCAGTATCGGTATCGGATCGGAAATGCAAAAACAATATCGGTATCGGATCGGAAGTGCAAAAACCTGGATCGGGACATCCCTAGTTCTAACACATAGTAACTAATTAGATTACTACAGTAACTAATTAGATGACCATAGTAACTAATACATCATGCAAAAGTGCAGATTCCAACCATTGAAATACTTTGTATAGTGCAAGATTTACGGCCATTAGAAAACATCACTGGCAGCTATAGTTTCCATCTTAAAGATCTAAAAAAATGTTTTGGAAATGTCCAGGCGAGCCAGATTGAAAAGCTTAATGGGCCGCATGTGGCCCCCGGGCCTTAATTTGCCCAGGTCTGCTTTATAGTAACTAGTCAAGTTGAACTTTTAAAATGAAGAAGCCCACAAGTAGTTTTGTGTGCTGTGCTTGATAACCTTTTTGCCGGGCAACGTACACTTCAAAACTCGCTAACACTGGCGAGCTACTTAAATGCTATGAACAAAATACACATCAACTTTTTCTCTATTACAAACATTCTACCCCTATTTAACCCAAATTGGTCCAGAATGCTGCCCTTTGTGGAAAAGTTTGGACACCCTCGCTGGAGCTTGTTCATTATTTCACATTCTTTTCTCCTGTCTTTAGTCCACCTAACTGGACCACTTTCTCAAGGAAATTGGATCTGGTCCTGGCGGGCCGTTGGTCCGAGACGAATGCCACCGGCTGGGCTCAGGAGGTAAGCTCCACGGTATTCAGTAAAGCAAAGTACGACTCAACGGTGACCTCCACTCGCCCCACAAAGGTGGAAAGTGAGCAAGGGACCAATCCCGAGACCCCCATGCCCATCCTGCTGCCACAAAACTTCTCAAAGACTCCAGTGTGGGATTTTGACTACATTTACAACCAGGATGCTGCACCCAGACAGTCGGTAAGAGAGAAGAAGAGAAGTGACTGATTTGAATCATTTAACAACTAAACGGGCGGGCATTTTTTTTTTTTTTTTTTACCTAGACGTGCCAACAATCCCTCAGGAATTCCGAGGATGAGAGCTTCAGGAAGGAATTCCTACCCAACATTCGCTTGTTCCTGCACAAAGACGACATCAACATGAGCGAGTGGAACAGACTCTCCCACTTTAACAGTCCCTTTGGCTTCATGGGCTTCACTTACGACGGTACGTATGTACCCCTTTGGGGGGCGCTGTGCGATGCCTGCGACGATACTAAGTTAGCATGTACCTTATTGATGTGATTGCCACATGTGGCTTCCCCGTTGGACAAAACAATCTTCGAACGTCCCTAATTGTTCCTTTTCTTAAAGGATGCGGCAGGCTGTCTTCTTCTATAGATTAATGTTAATATTTGAGGGTTCCCGGGCCCCTGTGTAGTGGAAAAGTTGAGCCTCGAGGTCAAAAACGTTAGGAATCCCTGCTATGCAATAATGTATCTAAAACACACATTACAAGGGGGTATCTCTTTATTAACAAGCTAAATAACAACAAGCAAACACACACACACACAGAAGTCCTTTTGGTGCCCTCACAAATGATCAGAAATCACAAAAATCCTTAACTTTAGCAACCATATTGCTACAATGATAAACACTCCAAAAAAGTAAAAAGCGACACCAAAACACATCAGTTGAAATAATTTGGAATGGAGTGATCTTTGTTGTGATTACAAAAGTACAAAAAAAAAGTGCTTGGTGGGAAAAGGCAAGGCAACTTTATTTGTATAACGCTTTTCATACACAAGGCAGACTCAAAGTGCTTCATAGCACAACATGTGGTACAACAAAGTGAATTGAAAGAAAATAAAAGCAACATTAAAATGCAGACAATAAAAATAAAAACAGTGCGGACGTTAAAAGTTAAAAGATTTAGCTGAAAGCTAAGGTGAACATAAAAGTTTTCAGTCTAGTTTTAAAAGTAGTCAGAGTTGGGGAAAGTCTGACATCTTCAGGAAGTTTATTCCAGCTATTTGTTGCATAGTGACTGAATGATGCTCTCCCTTGATTTGAGTTTACTCTGGGAACCGCTAACAGATTGGTCTCAGAAGATCTTAGTGATCTAGAGGGCTTATATAGTGGGAGCATATCGGTGATATACTTCGGCCCTAGACCATGTAGTGATTTATATGTGAGCAGGAGGATTTTGAAATCAATTCTCTGATGTACAGGGAGCCAATGTAAGGATTTAAGAATTGGTGTAATGTGCTCACATTTTTTGGTCTTTGTTAGAACTCTAGCAGCAGCATTCTGAACAAGCTGTAGCTGCCTGACAGTTTTTTTGGGAAGACCTGCAAGGAGACCATTACAATAGTCTAGCCTACTGGTAATGAAGGTATGTACCGTATTTTCCGCACTATAAGGCGCACCGGATTATTAGCCGCACCTTCAATGAATGGCATATTTCATAACTTTGTCCACCAATAAGCCGCCCCGGACTATAAGCCGCGCCTACGCTGCGCTAAAGGGAATGTCAAAAAAACAGTCAGGTCAGTCAAACTTTAATAATATATTGAAAACCAGCGTTCTAACAACTCTGTCCCAAAATGTACGCAAATGTGCAATCACAAACATAGTAAAATTCAAAATAGTGCAGAGCAATAGCAACATAATGTTGCTCGAACGTTAATGTCACAACACACAAAATAAACATAGCGCTCACTTTCTGAAGTTATTCTTCATTCGTAAATCATTCGTCTTCGGTGTCCGAAGTGAAAAGTTGGGCAAATGTGAGATCCAAAATGGCCGGTTCCGTATCGTCGAAGTCATCGGAGTCAGTGTCACTGTTATCCAGCAGTTCTGTGAATCCTGCCTTCCGGAAAGCTCGGACCACAGTTGTGACCGAAATATCTGCCCAGGCATTTACGATCCACTGGCAGATGTTGGCGTCGTCTGGCGCTGCCTCCCTGTCTTAGTGAAGGTGTGTTCGCCTTCTGTCATCCATTGTTCCCACGCAGTTAGCAGTCTAGCTTCGAATGCCCTGTTGACACCAATATCTAGCGGCTGGAGGTCTTTTGTCAATCCACCCGGAATGACGGCGAGTATTGAATTAAGCGCGTAAGCGTGTCTCTCAATGTGATGTTATGAGCTAGCAAATATAACAACTACACTACCCAGCATGCAACGATAGTTACGAGCATGCGCGGTAGCCCTGAGAAGCGTTGTATGCTGGCAGTTAGAATGTGGTTATGAGCACGCTGTGAGTAAACGTTGAGAAAAATGTGTACGGTACACATTTTTCTAAGTCTTGAGCTGACATGAGCCCTCTAAGTCTTGTTACATTTTTGAGGTGATAGTAGGCCGATTTTGTTACTGATTTGATGTGACTGTCGAAATGTAAATCAGAATCTAAAATAACCCTAAGATTTCTGGCTTTATTTGAGGTTTTCAGGGACAGTGATTGAAAGTGTTGGATGATTTTAAACCTTTCTTTTTCAGCACCAAAAACAATTACCTCAGTTTTATCTTCATTTAGTTGTAGGAAATTTTGGCACATCCAGTGTTTGACTTGCTCAATGCACTGGCACAGAAGATCTATGGGGCGATAGTCATTTGGTGATAGCGCTGCATAGATTTGGGTGTCATCGGCATAGCAATGATGGTCAATGTTATTATTTTGCATGATTTGTCCTAGTGGGAGCATATAGATGTTAAATAAAGTCGGCCCCAAGATTGAACCTTGGGGAACTCCACACGTTACGTTGGTTGGTTCTGATACAAAGTCACCAATGGAAACAAAATAGTTCCTATCTTGTAGATATGACTTGAACCAGCTTAAAACTGTGCCTGAGATCTCCACCCAGTTTTCCGACCTGTCCAAAAGTATTGACAGTGTCAAATGCAGCACTGAGGTCCAATAGCATTAATACTGAAGTTTTGCCTGTGAGTCTGTGTTTAGACGGATGTCATTTAAGGTAGATGCGAATTTGAGAGATCTTAGATGTGTGTGTCCAAGTTAAAGGAAAACTGCATGCTGTCTTCTTTTTAATGGATTATTACAATCTTTGCAAGCTGGGTAACGTTTGCTGTGGTCTGGAACAATACGGCACACAAACAACTATCAGAAATGCAGCCAATATTACACACAGATAACGTGTCATGAGACATGCAAATATAAATTAAATACACAGAGGACAAAAGTAAAGAAATTTAAATGAGTTCAAATATACCTACAAAGAGATATATTAATGCAATATGTACATACAGCTAGCCTAAATAGCATGTTTGCATCGATTAGCTTGCAGTCATGCACTGACCAATATGCCTGATTAGCACTCCAACAAGTCAATAACATCAACAAAGCGCACCTTTGTGCATTCACACACAGTATATAACGTTTGGTGGACAAAGTCGGAGAAAGTTGTACATGTAAACAAACAAAACGGACAAAACTGTGCCAAATACTCTCATCTGTGAAGCATGTTTAACATAAACAGTTGAATTTCTAACAATTAGGAAGGCTTGTGTCATGTTTGTCCTCCTACAGAAAATATATTTAAACAAAAAATATATATTTTTTTCTTCATCTTTTGCCATTTTCACACATCTCTGAAAGCGGTCGAGGAAGCTACTATGGTGGCGCTAAAGAGCCGCGGGTTGCTGACCCCCGGCTTAGTCTGTCGCAGACTCTTGTGAAGCTGTTCAAAAGTGTCTTTTAATATTGGACGTTATATATTGTCACAAAATTAAGGACTATTTTTTTTAGTTTTGATATTTTACAAGTAAAAAAACTGCTGCTCTTGATACTTCAATGATAGTTAAAGAGAAGAGCCTGGTGAAATGTAAGGTTAGCCAAGGTTACTAACTGCATGAGTGTAAAGCCAAGTCGAGTTTACTTGTCATTGTTCCCAATTGGAAGTAAGCCAGTTCTTAAAGTCTCTAATACACACCTGGAGTTTTAACTGCAGATTAGTTTGATTAATTAGGGTGTTGTCTGCGTAACTTTAAGAATATACTTTTTAATAATAGTGCCTGACGGGTTCATGTGAATACCGCACATGAACACGTGCTTCAACAGTTGATGCACGAATGCCTGTGGGACGCCATGACTGACTTCACCGTGCACAGATTCTCTCCTGGCGATAGAAACAAACTTAATATGTCTAACAAACAGGATTGGAGACGGTTTCTTTTACAATCTTTGTATTAAAATGCAGTGGTCAGAGTCCTCAATTAGATCTTTGATTTGTAGAAAGTCATATGAATGCTTATTTTGTTTATGTATTGTTTTCTCTAAATTATCTAGAAAACTATCACTGCTGGTTAGGCGTGTAACGGTACACAAAAATGTTGGTTCGGTACGTACCTCGGTTTAGAGGTCACGGTTCGGTTCATTTTCGGTACAGTAAGAAAACAACAAAATATAAATTTTTTGGTTATTTATTTACCAAATTTGTAAACATTGGCTTTATCCTTTTACTATAATAATTCTGCCCACGTTAATCAACATTAAACTGCCTCAAGTTGTTGCTCAGATTAAATAAAATGACAAAACTTTTCTTCTACATATAAAAAGTGCAACATTAAACAGTTTCAAGTCAACTCATCATGCTTAATTTATTACAGCATTTGGGAAGCCTGTAGTTGATTTGTATTATGTAAATGTTATATTTTTATTTCTATAATTCCCGCAGAAATTTTGATGGGCCTGCTATCTGTGCCCTGGACCTCTGGCCGGGGGTCGCAGGAAACAGTTTATGTAGGATTTGTTGAAAAACTTCATGCCGAACAATGTCTAATTGTGGGCAAAAGCTTGGAGATATTGACTTTTCGTAAAAACCGTGAGCGCCTCAAGGCTTTGAGGAACATTCCGGTGTTGTCAGATTTCCGATAAGTGGAAAAATGGCCGCGTTAGACCGAGTAGGAAAATAAGAATTTTTGTGTTTTTTCGCGCCAACATCTAACATTGGAGTCAATGAGAGATTTAGCTGACTGTCTTGGCTTTGAGGGACAACAAAGCTAAATGGGACACATGACCTCCATAAAAGTCACATTTTTTGAGAGAGGACATGTGTGTCAACGTTTTCACCGAAACACATGACAGTGGGATAAAAGATGTGGGCGTGAGGACAGGTTATTCACCAAAAAAAAAAAACATTTTTGGGGCTTCCACGGTCTAGTAAATAAGAGTGGACGCCATCCGCTTTAATGGAGGAAGGCCGATGGCGCTCGCCTCCTTCCGATTGCCATCCAGCCAAAACCAAACTTTGGATGTCAAAACTTTTTAGCCAGGGTTAAAGTAGACAGGTGTGTGAACAAAATGAGACGTTAAGCACCGAGCTAAGTGAAAGTATGCCTGAGCTCCAAGAGGAGGTTTTTTGATTGATTGAAACTTTTATTAGTAGATTGCACAGGTAATCTCGCAGGTTGGAGCGTTCTGCTGGAAATATCCGCCATTAAAAAGGTGCGTACACATTCAATTGGCCCATTTTTTGGGGTTTACTCGTGAATAGCGTCGCCATGGTAACACGAACTGTTCCCAATTTAGAGTACCCCCATCGGCGCAAACAAGACCTTTCCGACGGTATAACATATGTGGGGGTTTGTTGGCCGGCTCGTCACGTATCAAGCGTAAGAGAAACGTGTGGAACTATAATAAAAGTTGAAGTATGAGCAATAATAACATGGGCTGTTTGCATTGCAAGCGCCCATTCACATGCTTAGCAGCGTGTGAATGGGCGCTGGCTTTGCAGCAGGCCCATAATAATTCAAATGCACACATCCCAGCAATGTATACTCTATTTGTGAAAATTATCCTAACACATCATTTCTGTTGTAGGCATTCTTCTACTCGGTGTTGCCATTTCCCTGTGCTTTGGCAATGAGATCACTAGGTTGATTAAAAAAACAACAACTTTATTGCGCAATAAAAACCATACTGCTTAAGTGCAATGGAAATATTTTCACACGAAACGAATGGTGAACTGTGAGACACTACCTGTTGAACTACTTTTTTCAGGCGCCATTATTTCCTGCTGGCTGGTACAGCAGTAAAAGTACACACCTGTACTGTATGCCGAGTGGGACATTTTTGTACAAAGACGACTCCCAACTGGGAATTGGTTCTCAATTTTTACTTAAAAGAGCCGTTCTAGAAACCTAACTCGTTTGTGAACGCCACCTCAGTATTATTCAATCCCTCCCGGACAGGGGTGTCCAAACGTCTTCCTCTGAGGGCCGCACACTTAAATGTCAAAGCATGCGGGGGTCATTTTGATATTTTTCAAAAGCGCCCCACTCATAAACATGTTAAAAATAAGTCCACACATTTTTGTTGTACAAAACCCAAAACCAGTAAAGTTGGCACATTGTGTAAATCGTAAATAAAACAGTTTTATGGGATTCTCTAGAGCTGGGCTACTCAACTACATTGTTTTGGGGCCACATTTCCCATATTTCACTATCATTCTCATTTTGTATATACTGTATTTTTCAGACTCTAAGTCACAAATGCGACTTATACTCCAGTGCGACTTATATATGTTTTTTTCCTTCTTTATTATGCATTTTTTGCCGGTGCGACTTATACTCCGGAGCGACTTATAGTCCGAAAAATGCGGTAACCAGCAATGTTTGTTTTTAGCCTTACTAAATTTAGAACATAAAATTAGACGTGTGCCATAATATGGAGAACAATTTGTGTCTTTTTATGCAACCAAACAAAGTGTGGATTTGCAAACCCCAAAACATATTTGCAAACACATTAAAAAGATTTGTAAACCAAAAAAAAAAAGTGCTTTATTTTAAATTTAAAAAATATACCTGTATAACAAAGCAAGGATGACTAATAAAAAGCACTCAAAAGTAAGGCTCTACTTTTTCTATGTGCTAGCTTGATGCTAATTTACATTGGAAATGTCATATACAAACCCCAAAAACCAGTGAAGTTGTCACGTTGTGTAAATGGTAAATAAAAACAGAATACAATGATTTGCAAATCCTTTTCAACTTATATTCAATTGAATAGACTGCAAAGACAAGGTATGTAATGTTTGAACTGGAAAACTTTGTTATTTTTTGCAAATATTAGCTCATTTGGAACTTGATGCCTGCAACATGTTTCAAAAAAGCTGGCACAAGTGGCAAAAAAGACGGAGAAAGTTGAGGATTGCTCATCAAACCCTTATTTGGAACATCCCATAGGTGAACAGGCTAATTGGGAACAGGTGGGTGCCATGATTGGGTAAAAAAGCAGCTTCCATGAAATGTTCAGTGATTCACAAACAAGGATGGGGCGAGGGTCACCACTTTCTAAACCAGCTTTTGCAAGGAATTTAGGGATTTCACCATCTACGGTCCGTAACATCATCAAAAGGTTCAGAGAATCTGGAGAAATCACTGCACGTAAGCAGCAAGGCTGAAAACCAACATTGAATGCCTGTGACCTTCGGTACTGCATCAAAAAAGCGAGAAACGCCGCCGGCTTCATTGGGCCGGAGCTAATCTAAGAAGGACTGATGCAAAGTGGAAAAGTGTTCTGTGGTCTGACGAGTCCGCATTTCAAATTGTTTTTGGAAACTGTGGACGTCGTGTCCTCCGGACCAAAGAGGAAAAGAACCATAGTAAGTTATATAGTGAGTGTGGTTTATAATGATTGTGGTATATAGTGACTGTGGTACTGTGGTATATAATAATGGTGGTATATAGCAGAGGTGGGACCAAGTCATTGTTTTGCAAGTCACAAGTAAGTCTCAAGTCTTTGCCCTCAAGTCCGAGTCAAGTCCCGAGTCAAGACAGGCAAGCCCCGAGTCAAGTCCAAAGTCAAGACTGGAAAGTCTCAAGTCAAGTCCTAAGTCCTGCATTTTGAGTTTCGAGTCCTTTCAAGTCCTTTTAACCACAGACTAATATATTAACACAGATTGTGTATGCTTTTCAAACGCTGTATTTATTTATTAAAACGAGTGCATTTTAAATTGCAGGAAAGAAAATTGTGCTGACATTGCACTTTATAATAGCACTATATTAACCAGTCATTTTAAACATTAACTCATTCCTTTACAGAACAAACACATTAAAAAATAAAGTGCAAATGTACTTATTTGTACAAAAGTGTTAACATTGAAAAAACATGACATATACGTGAACATAACAAAAAAGTTGTACTTTTTATATGTCAGGGCCCTATGCTGCATTGCATTTGCAAAAGACCAAATTAGCCAAGAGTCTGTCAGTCATTTGTGCACGATGGGGGCGTAGTATTTATTTTACCTTTATTTTACTATTTTTGTCTTTTTTTAGGTGGCTAAAATACGCGGTGCTGCTGACCGCCGTCTAACGTTACGTGTGATATATTGACTAACGTAACCCTGCTTAAAAAAAATCACTGAACAAAAAGTATGAATAAGGTAGTGAACTGCAACAGATTCCCGTGTTTGCAATAACGTTATAACGTTAGCAGTGAGTTTACAGCCTCACTGATTTAACTACACAGCAAATAAAAGTCACGTTACTTAGCCAATAAACGTTATCTTACATTCAAAACTTACCGTTCTTTGTGCAACTTCAAATGCCGGACGAAGTTGGAAGTTGTTGCCTCTCCATCAGTAATTTTCGAACCGCATGTGTTGCATACTGCAAACCGTTTTGTGTTGACCACCTCGTAATTTTTATACCCAAACGAAATTATTTTAGGTATCATTTTTTGTTCACTGGCGTGTGGTTTGGACATGTCTTCTTCGTTGGTTGTCCTGCAATTTGATTGGATGAATGCTGTGTGATGAAAACAAAGTAGATCTAATTTGATTGGCTGTTGTACTGAGCTCAGTACAACAGCTGGTGTGCTCTAGAGCACACCAGCTGACACACGCAACGCTGATAGACAAGTACACAATGAAAAATACGGAGCGCTCCCGAATAACTTTTTCATCTTTGGGTTTTGGGGAAAGTAGCAAGTCATGTCAAGTCATGTCAATTCAAAAGGCTCAAGTCCAAGTGAAGTCACAAGTCATTGATGTTAAAGTCTAAGTCGAGTTGCAAGTCTTTTTACATTTTGTCAAGTCGAGTCTAAAGTCATCAAATTCATGACTCGAGTCTGTCTCGAGTCCAAGTCATGTGACTCGAGTCCACACCTCTGCTATATAGTGACTGTGGTACTGTGGTATATGATGATTGTTGTATTTAGTGACTGTGGTACTGCGGTATATGATGATTGTGGTATATAGTAACTGTGGTACTGCGGTATATGATGATTGTGGTATATAGTGACTGTGGTACTGTGGTATATGATGATTGTTGTATATAGTAACTGTGGTACTGCGGTATATGATGATTGTGGTATATAGTGACTGTGGTACTGTGGTATATAATGATTGTGGTATATAGTGACTGTGGTACATAATAACTGTGGTACATTGTGTGTTAAAAATCCCTTTTGATCACATTGAGTACAGCAGTGCCAACAAGAGGTAGAGCATGTTCAGGTAAAAAAGTAGGATATAATGAAATTAAAAAAAAGTAGAATTTGATCTAATCAGATTCATTATTGCTTATTATAGTTCTAATCGCTGGTTTATACAACACAACTTAATTTGAGCAATGTATGTGTAACAGATCGTTGTTGCAAGTATTGATTTATTGATGTTTTTGTTGTTTTCAGAAGTGATGTCCTCAGTGAAGATGATCCCAATGCCACAGGAGCCTTTCTTCGAACCAAAGCCCGGCAGCGATGGCTGCATTCGTTGCGCTGTGGTGGGAAACGCCGGCATCCTCAACGGTTCCAAAATGGGGAAAGAAATCGATTCGCACGACTTCATCTTTCGGTGATTTTTTTTCTTGTTGTTATACACGCTTCGCTCAGTTTTACATTTTGGCTCACTCTGTATTTGAGTGTGACACCCCTGATGTAGACGATATACAATATGAATGATATCAATTTGACCAACGACGGAGCTTTTGATACTATCGCAATATTGAGGTAACGCATGTTGATGACACATTCTAGCTGTGTCTCACAAATTTGACAGCGACAAGCAAACAAACGCGTTCTCAACGCAATGTAATGCAGTGCAGCTTTTAAATCACTAATCCTAACTCCCATGGCGGAAAACAAATTATGTTTCTTGCAAGTAGCATTATCACTGAAGGGTTAGAGAACAATGAATACCTAAACATGCTACACTACACAACATAGGACGACACAGAAAAGCATAGCTGACCGCTAACATCTTTATTACTTATGTGATTTATTTTTATCCCACATTTGTTTCCACTACCGCACCTTAAATTGGAGTCTTTAATCTCGTTATATGTAAATATAATGACAATAAAGTCCATTCTATTCTATTCTATTCTCTATTCTAAGCTAGAGCTTAGAGAGAGAATGTAAACGGGTGAGTGGAGTGATACAAATATCGAAAATAAAGATGCCAAATACAAAACCCAGAACCAGTGAAGTTGTCACGTTGTGTAAATAAAAACAGAATACAATGATTTGCAAATCCTTTTCAACTTATATTCAATTGAATAGACTGCAAAGACAATATATTTAATGTTCCAACTGAGAAACTTATTTTTGTTTGCAAATAATCATTAACTTAGAATTTAATGGCAGCAACACATTGCAAAAAAGTTGTCACAGGGGCATTTTTACCACTGTGTTACATGGCCTTTCCTTTTAACAACACTCAGTAAACGTTTGGGAACTGAGGAGACACATTTTTGAAGCTTTTCAGGTGGAATTATTTCCCATTCTTGCTTGATGTACAGCTTAAGTTGTTCAACAGTCCGGGGTCTCCGTTGTGCTATTTTAGGCTTGATATTGTACCACACATTTTCATTGGGAGACAGGTCTGGACTACAGACAGGCCAGTCTAGTACCCGCACTCTTTTACTATGAAGCCACGCTGTTGTAACACATGGCTTGGCATCGTCTTGCTGAAATAAGCAGGGGCGTCCATAATAACGTTGCTTGGATGGCAACATATGTTGCTCCAAAACCTGTATGTACCTTTCAGCATTAATGGTGCCTTCACAGATGTGTAAGTTACCCATGTCTTGGGCACTAATACACTCCCATACCATCACAGATGCTGGCTTTTCAACTTTGCGCCTATAACAATCCGGATGGTTCTTTTCCTCTTTGTTCCGGAGGACACGACGCCCACAGTTTCCAAAAACAATTTGAAATGTGGACTCGTCAGACCACAGAACACTTTTCCACTGTGCATCAGTCCATCTTAGATGAGCTCGGGCCCAGCGAAGCTGGCGAAGTTTCTGGGTGTTGTTGATAAATGGCTTTCGCTTTGCATAGTAGAGTTTTAACTTGCACTTACAGAAGTAGCGACCAACTGTAGTTACTGACAGTGGTTTTCTGAAGTGTTCCTGAGCCCATGTGGTGATATCCTTTACACACTGATGTTGCTTTTTGATGCAGTACCACCTGAGGGATTGAAAGTCATGGGCATGCCATTTACGTGCAGTGATTTCTCCAGTTTCTCTGAAACTTTTGATGATATTACGGATCGTAGATGGTGAAATCCCTAAATTCCTTGCAATAGCTGGTTGAGAAATGTTGTTCTTAACCTGTTGGGCAATTTGCTCACGCATTTGTTCACAAAGTGGTGACCCTCGCCCCATCCTTGTTTGTGAATTACTTACAGGCATTAAATTTCAATTGAGCTAATATTTGCAAAAAATAACAAAGTTTCTGAGTGTGAATGTTAAATATCTTGTCTTCGCACTCTATTCAATTGAATATAAGTTTACAAGGATTTGCAAATCATTGTATTCTGTTTTTATTTACCATTCACCAGAGGTGGGACCAAGTCATTGTTTTTCAAGTCACAAGTAAGTCTCAAGTCTTTGCCCTCAAGTCCGAGTCAAGTCCCGAGTCAAGACAGGCAAGCCCCGAGTCAAGTCCAAAGTCAAGACTGGAAAGTCTCAAGTCAAGTCCTAAGTCCTGCATTTTGAGTTTCAAGTCCTTTCAAGTCCTTTTAACCACAGACTAATATAGTAACACAGATTGTGTATGCTTTTCAAACGCTGTATTTATTTATTAAAACAAGTGCATTTTAAATTGCAGGAAAGAAAATTGTGCTGACATTGCACTTTATAATAGCACTATTAACCAGTCATTTTAAACATTAACTCATTCCTTTACAGAACAAACACATTGAAAAATAAAGTGCAAATGTACTTATTTGTACAAAAGTGTTAACATTGAAAAAACATGACATATACGTGAACATAACAAAAAAGTTGTACTTTTTATATGTCAGGGCCCTATGCTGCATTGCATTTGCAAAAGACCAAATTAGCCAAGAGTCTGTCAGTCATTTGTGCACGATGGGGGCGTAGTATGATGCCACCATGGCTGAAAACTCGCTCCACTGGAGCACTGGAGGCAGGCACTGCCAAGACTCTCATGGCCACTCGGAACAGTGAAGGAAGAGTCTTCATGTTCAATGCCCAGAACAAAAGGGGGGAGAGAGTTGTTTTGGGTTGGTGCACTACTTGTAAGTGTATCTTGTGTTTTTTATGTTGATTTAATTAAAAAAAGAAAAAAAAAAAAATTATTTCTTGTGCGGCCCGATACCAATCGATCCACGGACCAGTACCGGGCCGCGGCCCGGTGGTTGGGGACCACTGAGGTAAACAACCAACAGTATGTCAGAAAGCTAGCTAAAACGGTACACATATTCATAATATAGTATACATTTTAACTGACCTTTATTTTACTATTTTTGTCTTTTTTTAGGTGGCTAAAATACGCGGTGCTGCTGACCGCCGTCTAACGTTACGTGTGATATATTGACTAACGTAACCCTGCTTAAAAAATCACTGAACAAAAAGTATGAATAAGGTAGTGAACTGCAACAGATTCCCGTGTTTGCAATAACGTTATAACGTTAGCAGTGAGTTTACAGCCTCACTGATTTAACTACACAGCAAATAAAAGTCACGTTACTTAGCCAATAAACGTTATCTTACATTCAAAACTTACCGTTCTTTGTGCAACTTCAAATGCCGGACGAAGTTGGAAGTTGTTGCCTCTCCATCAGTCATTTTCGAACCGCATGTGTTGCATACTGCAAACCGTTTTGTGTTGACCACCTCGTAACTTTTATACTATACAAACAAAATTATTTTAGGTATCATTTTTTGTTCACTGGCGTGTGGTTTGGACATGTCTTCTTCGTTGGTTGTCCTGCAATTTGATTGGATGAATGCTGTGTGATGAAAACAAAGTAGATCTAATTTGATTGGCTGTTGTACTGACAGCACACCAGCTGACACACGCAACGCTGATAGACAAGTACACAATGAAAAATACGGAGCGCTCCCGAATAACTTTTTCATCTTTGGGTTTTGGGGAAAGTAGCAAGTCATGTCAATTCAAAAGGCTCAAGTCCAAGTGAAGTCACAAGTCATTGATGTTAAAGTCTAAGTCGAGTTGCAAGTCTTTTTACATTTTGTCAAGTCGAGTCTAAAGTCATCAAATTCATGACTCGAGTCTGACTCGAGTCCAAGTCATGTGACTCGAGTCCACACCTCTGCCATTCACACAACGTGACAACTTCCCTGCTTTTGTGTTTTGTATGTTGCAATCAAGTCCATAGTGACGCTAACATTGCACATTGTTTTTGTGTGTCAGGATGAACGGGGCCGTGATCCAGGGTTACGAGACCGACGTGGGGAACAAAACGAGCGTCTACGTCCACACGGCTTTCACCATCACCACGTCCTTGTCCACTTTGCGGAAGTACAACAACATGGCCATCCCCCACGATGAGGTAGGTCGCGCCCGAAGCTCCCGCTCGTCGTTGGCGTCGTGTACCAGCCAGGCCCTCATACTGACTGCTCGTTTTGTGCTGCTGCAGGGTATCAAATACGTGATGATCCCAGCGGGCTTGAGGGACTACCAGTTCTTGGGAGGACTCCTCAAAGGAGACATAGTGACAGCCGGCAGCTTCAAAGACAAAAGGTAATGAAAGTCAAGTTTTATTTGTATTATTTTCTTATGCTGCAATTAACTATAATGGTACAATGAAGTCATAACAGTCGGTCTCGGTTTGTCATTATTATTATGGGCCTGCTGCAATACAAGCGCCCATTCATCTTTTTACAAACCCTGTTTCCATATGAGTTGGGAAATTGTGTTAGATGTAAATATAATCGGAATACAATGATTTGCAAATCCTTTTCAACCCATATTCAATTGAATGCATTACAAATACAAGATATTTGATGTTCAAACTGATAAACGTTTTTTTTTTTGCAAATAATCATTAACTTTAGAATTTGATGCCAGCAATACGTGACAAAGTAGTTTCCCAACTCATATGGAAACGGGGTTTGTATTATAGTTCTGCACGTTTCTCTTACGCTTAATACGACACGAACCAGCCAACGAACCCCCACATACTGTATGTTATACAGTTCTCGTTCGCGCCGACGGGGGTACTTTAAGTCGGGAAAATTTTATGTTACCATGGTGACACTATTCACAAATAAACAAAAAAATGGGCGAATTGAATGGGTACATTTATTTTAATGGACGATTGCTCTGAGACAAACGCCAAAAAGACAAGATTACCTCCTCTTGTAGCTCAGCCATACTTTCACGTAGCTCGGTGCTTAACGTCTCATTTTGTTCACACACTTGTCTACTTTAACCCTGGATAAAAAGTTTTGACGTTCAATGTTTGGTTTTCGCTCGATGGCCATCGGAAGGAGGCGAGCGCCATCGGACTTCCTCCAATAAAGTGGATGGCGTCCACTCTAATTTACTAGAGCGTGGAAGCCTCGAAAATTACCTTTTTTTTGGTGAACAACTTGACCTCACGGCCACATCTTTTATCCCACTGTCATGTGTTTCGGTGAAATCTTTGACACACATGTCCTCTCTCAGAAAATGTGACTTTTATGGAGGTCATGTGTCCCGTTTGGCTTCTGTTGGCCCTCAAAGCCAAGAACGTCAGCTGAATCTCTCATTGACTCCAATGTTAAATGTCAGCGCGAAAAAAGACAAAAAACATAAAAATTCTTATTTTTCTTCTCGCTCTAACTCGACCATTTCTCCACTTATCGGAAATCTGAAAACACCGGAACGTTCCGCAAAGCCTTGAGGCGCTCACAGTTTTTATGAAAAGTTGATATCTCAAAGCGTTTGCCCACAATCAGAGGTCCAGGGCACAGATAGAAGGCCCATCAAAATTTCCATTGGAATTTTGTAGTTACTATTTTTATTCATTATTATTATTGATTAATTAGTTTGATAGAGTTGATTTTTTTATTGTTGTCTAACATCAAAATATTGCATCTATTATTTTCTATTTGTTATGCAGCAATTAAATATAACGGTAGAATAAAAGTCACAAACAGCTATATCAAAAGATATCGTATGTCGGTTGAGAGTAGAGATGTCCGATTATATCGGTCTGCCGATATTATCGGCCGATAAATGCTTTAAAATGTAATATCAGAAATTATCGGTATCGTTTTTTTTATTATCGGTATCGGCTTTTTTTTTCTTTTCTTTTCTTTTTTTATTTAAATGAAATCAACATAAAAAACACAAGATACACTTACAATTAGTGCACCAACCCAAAAAAACTCCCTCCCCCATTTACACTCATTCACACAAAAGGGAAAAGTAAAGTGATGGATGGAATTCATGTCCTCAAAGCGTCTCGACAGACGTTCCAATATTTGAACAATGATGACAAAAACTGTTTTCTCTTTCAGGTCTGTGTGTCGAAAATTGTTATTCGCTTATTTTTTTATTTGATTTTGTTGCCGTGTGCAGAGGACGCTTGAGCAGTGCGCAATTGCACAGGCGCGCACCTTAGAGGTAACGTTGAATATGACGTAGATGTTTTTTATTTATTTCATTTTTAATATGCGTCTTTGCCATAAAGAGGAAGGGTAGAATACATTTGTATGATTGTTTTGCTCAACAAAATGTGTTTAAAAATGTCATTTTGAACACTTTGTATATTAATAATATTTTCAGTAATAACTTCTCAATTCCTTCTTTTTAGGCCCAGGATGTACTACGCGGGGCAGTACAACGAGAGCCGCTTTTACGTCCTGTACCAGGACTTCCTCCGATACGTGCGGAACAGGTCAACATGACAGAACACGGACATTTGCCAGTTTTACGGCGGCTGACGGGGGCAAACGCGCGGCAAGGCGTAGCGAGCTAACTCGGCGACGCAGTTTGAGCGTGGCACTGCTGGGGCTGCACCATACTTGACCGCACCAGACAAACATTTTAAAACATTATCTAAATGACGGACATTTATCCACAAAAATACGGAAGAGCTGCCGATGGTGTGTTTGACGGCGAAGTCGCCGGAAGGGAATGTAGTACAAACAACTACAGTAGTTTTATGAAGTCTTGTAACAATAATGTACAGCTTGGACCTTGGAGAGTGGACTTCTACGGTTTCTCCAACACCATCAGCAGCTTCTCAATATTTTCATGGATACATTATTTTTAACATGCTTGGTTGGTGTAATGGATTCATCCCGCTTCAGTATGGTGCAGACCAGCAGTGCTACGCACCAACCGCTTCCCCAAATTAGCTAGCTACACGCTCTGTCTGTCTTCAATGATTTATTTTCTTAACTCAACAAATATCATCTACTTCTCCTTCTCAGCACACTCACTTTCTTCCTTCCCATGCTTGGAAACGTTTGGCCCCTGTCTGCCATGCCAACGTACAAACCCCCAAAGCAGTGAAGTTGTCACGTTGTGTAAATGGTAAATAAAAACACAATACAATGATTTGCTAATCCTTTTCAACTTATATTCAATTGAATAGACTGCAAAGACAAAATAATGGAAAACGTTGTTATTTTTTGCAAATATGAGCTAATTTGGAATTTGATGCTTGCAACATGTTTCAAAAAAGCTGCCACAAGTGGCAAAAAAAGACTGAGAAAGTTGAGGAATGCTCATCAAACACTTATTTGGAACATCCCACAGGTGAACAGGCTAATTGGGAACAGGTGGGTGCCATGATTGGGTATAAAAGCAGCTTCCATGAAATGCTCAGTCTTTCACAAACAAGGACGGACGGGGCAAGGGTCACCACTTTGTCAACAAATGCGTGTGCAAATTGTCCAACAGTTTAAGAACATTTCTCAACCAGCTATTGCAAGGAATTTAGAGATTTCACCATCTATGGTCTGTAATATCATCAAAAGGTTCAGAAAATCTAGAGAAATCACTGCACGTAAGCGATGATGTTACAGACCTTCAATCCCTGCATCAAAAAGCGACATCAGTGTGTAAAGGATATCACCACATGGGCTCAGGAACACTTCAGAAAACCACTGTCAGTAACTACAGTTGGTCACTACATCTGTAAGTGCAAGTTAAAACTCTACTATGCAAAGCGAAAGCCATTTATCAACAACACCCAGAAACGCCGCTGGCTTTGCTGGGCCCGAGCTCATCTAAGATGGACTGATGCAAAGTGGGAACATGTTCTGTGGTCTGACGAGTCCACATTTCAAAATTATTTTTGAAAACTGTGGATGTCGTGTCCTCCGGAACAAAGAGGAAAAGAACCAACCAGTGTAAAAGCCAGCATCTGTGATGGTATGGGGGTGTATTAGTGCCCAAGGCATGGGTAACTTACACATCTGTGAAGGCGCCATTAATGCTGAAAGGTACATACAGGTTTTGGAGCAACATATGTTGCCATCCAAGCAACGTTATCATGGACGCCCCTGCTTATTTCAGCAAGACAATGCCAAGCCACGTATTACAACAGCGTGGCTTCATAGTAAAAGAGTGCGGGTACTAGACTGGCCTGCCTGTAGTCCAGACCTGTCTCCCATTGAAAATGTGTGGCGCATTATGAAGCCTAAAATACCACAACGACTGTTAAACAACTTAAGCTGTACATCAAGCAAGAATGGGAAATAATTTCACCTGAAAAGCTTCAAAAATGTGTCTCCTCAGTTCCCAAACGTTTACTGAGCGTTGTTAAAAGGAAAGGCCATGTAACACAGTGGTAAAAATGCCCCAGTGACAACTTTTTTGCAATGTGTTGCTTCCATTAAATTCTAAGTTAATGATTATTTGCAAAAAAAAAAGTTTCTCAGTGTGAACATTAAATATCTTGTCTTTGCAGTCTATTCAATTGAATATAAGTTGAAAAGTATTTGCAAATCATTGTATTCTGTTTTTATTTACCATTTACACAACGTGACAACTTCACTGCTTTTGGGTTTTGTACATTCACACTTTAAACAAATGCAATTCATCACTATTGATTTCCAACAGGTTCTTGCATTCTACCCGCATGGAAAAGAAGCAGTGGGCATGTTACAGACCGACCACCGGTGCTTTGGCCCTCTTCCTGGCTCTTCACACGTGTGACCAGGTGAGTTGATCTGACAGGAGAACGTGCGCACGCCGTTCATGCCCATTATCGGCAAAGTCCTCATTCCTGGCAACAATATCTCGTCTTTCCAGGTGGATGCTTACGGCTTCATGACAGAAGACTACGCCAAATACTCCAACTACTATTACCACAGGAATGAGAAAAAACGCGTCCCAATGTACGCCAATCATGACCTTATATTGGAAATGAAACTCTGGAAGCAACTCCACGACAGCAAAGTCATACGTTTATATCAAAGACTTGAACCAGAACCCCTCATGTAACACGGCGCCAACATACTTAAAGTACCAGTACGGTGTAAAAACAAGTCGCCTCTATAATGAGGCTATGAACATGTATATCTGATATATGACACCAAAAGACTTCCAAAGTTATATAGTATACCGTATTTTTCGGACTATAAGTCGCAGTTTTTTTCATAGTTTGGCCGGGCTCCAGTGCAACTTATATATGTTTTTTTCCTTCTTTATTATCCATTTTCGGCAGGTGCGACTTATACTCTGGTGCGACTTATACTCCGAAAAATACGGTAGTATCAATCTCACAGAGATTCCCCAGACATTTTGAGAGATAATAAGGAAGCCAGTCATGTGATCGCGTGACAGATCCCTTCCCCATCAACAACAATGCTAATCAAGCAGACTATGTGAGAGCCAACGACAGTTACTTTTGGAAAAATTATGATCCAGGACCTTATATTTTTGAGCCCGAATACAAAGAGGATGAACAATAATATAATAATATGTTAGAAGCCGAGTGCTAAACGGATGCGGCTTTATTGTGACACTATAGCTTTAGCGGCATTGCTCGGTGATAAACATACAAACTAACCATTTTAAACCATAGTAAAACAAACACTTCCTGTGATATTTCCACTCTCGCTGGGATGCCGACCGACGGGACGCTCACATAATCCCGTTTAGATGAAGTTAAAGTAAAAATTTAAAGTACCAATGATTGTCACACACACACACTACTAGGTGTGGCAAAATTATTCGCTGCATTTGACCCATCACCCTTGATCACCCCCTGGGAGTTGAGGGGAGCAGTGGGCAGCAGCGGTGGCCGCGCCCGGGAATCATTTTTGGTGACGTAACCCCCTATTCCAACTCTTGATGCTGAGTGCCAAGCAAGGGAGGTAACGGGTCCCATTTTTATAGCCTTTGGTATAACTCGGCCGGGGTTTGAACTCACGACCTACCGATCTCAGGGCGGACACTCTAACCACTGAGCAGTGTGTAAGCGTCTGGAAAACAACTGCTTTTAGTCATAACTTAAATGTTGGCGTTGAGCTAGACAGGTAGTCTCTTCTCAAGGATAGGGCTATCACTTTTGCATTCCAAAGTCCCAATTAGGGCCTCTTTCCTACGAGAAGTGATCCAATCCACCTGCGAATGTCGAACCAAGGGGCCATTTCTTATTATGTGCTCAAACTGAAATACCACCATTTACTTAAACTCGGTGGTTTGCTCTCTCCAAGGTGAATATGAACATTCACCATATGCAAAACATAATATGGGTTCATTCATTCACAACCACTAGGCCACTGAGTGGGTAATCAAGCAGACTATGTGAGAGCCAACGACGATTACGTTTGGAAAAATTATGATCCAGGACCTTATATTTTTGAGCCCGAACACGAAGAGGATGAGCAGTAAGTGTTCGAAGCCGAGTGCTGAACGGATGCGGCTTTATTGTGACGCTATAGCTTTAACAGCATCGCTAGATGCTAAACATACACACTAACCACTTCAAATAAAACAAACACTTCCTGTGATATTTCCACTCTCGCTGGGATGCCGACCGACCGGACGCCCACATAATCCCGTTTAGATGAAGAATCAATCACAATCTTCGCGAAGGGTTAAACATATTTTTCCTGCAGGAAGCATCTTTTGGGGTGGTTTTCGCCATCTCAGGGGACGTAAAAGTTGTCCAGCGAGTCGGTCCATGGCCACATTTGTCCACTACCAGGTGAGAGATGCATGAATTATGATCTAGAATTTACTTAGTGCATGTGCCTCACAATACGAAGGTCCTGAGTAGTCCCGTGTTCAATCCCGGGCTCGGGATTTTTCTGTGTGGAGTTTGCATGTTCTCCCCGTGACTGCATGGGTTCCGTCCGGGTACTGCTTCTCCCTCCCACCTCCAAAGACATGCACCTGGGGATAGATTGATTGGTAGCTGTCAGGTTCAAACACTGATGACATCTATTAAACAAGACAAGAGGCAAAGAATTAAACAGAGACAGAATTCAATTTGGACTTAATTGAGGAGACGCGCCTGGACACACTGTACTCATGTACAGTCTCCAGCACGCTCTGCCCAAAGATTGCATGCCTCCTTCTTTTATTTTGGACCCTCCCCGACGACATGGCCACTTTTGTTTCCAAAGGACAAAGGTCGTAAACAATTCACAGGAAAGGTCAGTTCAAAAAGAGTTCCATAAAATACTTCAAAAAGAGTTAGTCTGGAAATTGGGCAGACCCTGCCATCTGTCCGCTTTGAAGTCCTTGGGTTAGAACAATATCTTTCTGTTGATTACCATACATGAGAGAAAACAGAAAACCCTTCATGTGGCTCTTCCCCTTACACAGTGGAGTTTTACGAGCCTTCTTCTTGGTAGGTTTCAAAGACAGCTCCCGTCCCCCTGCTAGGAACTCAATGTAATACAAAGTTTTTGTGACAATTTAGAAACAATTATTCTAACAGTAACACTAAATGGTCCCTAGTGTGTGAACGTTGTCTGTCTATCTGTGTTGACCCTGCGATGAGGTGGCGACTTGTCTAGGGTGTACCCCGCCTTCCGCCCGAATGCAGCTGAGATAGGCTCCAGCACCCCGCGACCCCAAAAGAGACAAGCGGTAGAAAATGGATGGAATTTACTTTTAGCAAGTTTGAGAAGAAGCAGAAGCAGCTGTGGCCTCAGTGTGTCAACCATAGCATGGTAAGCCACTAAAATAGTCCGTCTGCGTCAGCGCTTATAATAACAATATCACTCATATTTGGTTAATGTTCAGGTCAAGACATGTAAATGGAGTGTTGTTGGCCCTTTCTGGATGTTTTTAGAGAGAGTATAATTGGCTATTTATTTACGATTTTGAATTCACAAAAAAAGCCAAGCATGTGTCCTTGTCTTACGTAAGGATCGTGAATGATAAGCAGCACATCTCTTTCCAATATTTGCATATTTCCAGTATGACTGATCTGATAACATTGTCAGAGTGCAGAAGCGTTACTACCGTGATGTCAGTCTCCGAAAATTTGGAAATTTGGAGCGGAATATTCAAAACGGCCGACTGAATCCGTGGCATTTTGTGATGTTTCAACAGTGTTCTCACACAATTTGTGAATTGTAAATACAATTGGATATGCAGTTTAACAGATACAATGAAACACAAATAAGTGTATAAAGTCAACTTGTTTTTCCACTCTACTGCTACTTTAAAAAAAAACCTCCTGTGCAACTTTAGGATTGACTATACACACCTATTGTTAGGATTCATGAATTGATTAACGTGGACCCCGACTTAAACAAGTTGAAAAACTTATGTTACCATTTAGTGGTCAATTGTACGGAATATGTACTGAACTGTGCAATCTACTAATACAAGTCTCAATCAATCCAAAAGGGATCTGCTCAAAAATGTGTCATAAATCAGCAGTAAATGTATTTATATATATATATATATATATATATATATATATATATGTATATATATATATATATATATATATATATATATATATATATATATATATATATATATATATATATATGTATATGTATATGTATATATATATATATATATATATATATATTAGGGCTGCAACAACTAATCGATTATAAAAAATAGTTGGCGATTAATTTAGTCATTGATTCGTTGGATCTATGCTATGCGCATGTGCACAGGCTCCTTTTTTTTTTTATAAACCTTTATTTATAAACTGCAACATGTACAAACAGCTGAGAAACAATAATCAAAATAAGTATGGTGCCAGTATGCTGTTTTATTTTCCAATAAAATAATGGAAAGGATAGAAATGGAGTTTGTCTCTTTTATCCGATTATTAATCGAGTAATCGAAGTAATAATTGACAGATTAATCGATTATCAAATTAGTTGTTAGTTGCAGCCCTAATATATATATATATATATGTATATATATATATATATATATATATATATATATATATATGTGTGTGTGTATTAGGGCTGCAACAACTAATCGATTAAAATTGATTATAAAAATAGTTGGCGATTAATTTAGTCGTCGATTCGTTGGATCTATGCTATGCACATGCGCAGAGGCAATTATTTTTATTTATTTTTTATAAACTGCAACATTTACAAACAGCTGTGAAACAATATTCAAAATAAGTATGGTGCCAGTATGCTGTTTTTTCCCCAATAAAATACTGGAAAGGATAGAAATGTAGTTTGCCTCTTTTATCCGATTGTTAATCGAGTAATCGAAGTAATAATCTACAGATTAATCAATTATCAAATTAGTTGTTAGTTGCAGCCCTAATATATATATATATATATATATATATATATATATATATATATATATATATATATATATATATATATATATATGGGTGTATATATGTATATGTGTGTATATATATATATGTATGTGTGTATATATATATATATATATATATGTGTGTATATATATATATGTGTGTATATATGTATGTATATACATATATGTGTATTAGGGCTGCAACAACTAATCGATTAAAATCGATTATAAAAATAGTTGGCGATTAATTTAGTCGTCGATTCGTTGGATCCATGCTATGCACATGTGCAGAGGCAATTTTATTTTTATTTTTTATAAACCTTTATTTATAAACTGCAACATTTACAAACAGCTGAGAAACAATAATCAAAATAAGCATGGTGCCAGTATGCTGTTTTTTTTTCAATAAATGCTGGAAAGGATAGAAATGTAGTTGGTCTCTTTTATCCGATTATTAATCGATCAATCGAAGTAATAATCGACAGATTAATCGATTATCAAATTAGTTGTTAGTTGCAGCCCTAATATATATATATATACATATATATATATATATATATATATATATATATATTTATTTATTATTTATATATATATATATATCAGTGACGTGCGGTGAGGTTGATGGCTGGTGAGGCACTGACTTCATCACAGTCAGATTTACAAACATATGAACCCTAAAGAGTATCTTATTCACCATTTGATTGGCAGCAGTTAACGGGTTATGTTTAAAAGCTCATACCAGCATTCTTTACACATACAAACTGTAGCACACAAAAAAGCACATTTAATAAAAATAAAAAAACATTATTATGGTCTTACCTTTCTTGCTGGACATCCACACAGCCAGCCTTTGCGTGTGTACCACGCCGTTTGAAAAGAACGGGTCTTCTGTCCCGAAGTCTGAAGCAAACCTTTTAGCTCCGGCGTTGGTCTACCTTTGATTATTACCTCCTGCTTCGATTTAAAGTCTAGTTTAAAAAACTGTTTTATTTTACATATGTAATCCTCCATGTTTTTAATGAGAGGAAATAATAAACGACCGCTGCACTTGACTTGCTTACT
>NC_084586.2:15077500-15105000 GCF_033978685.3 Nerophis lumbriciformis | reverse complement strand
TGTGTATATAAATGTGTATATCTATACACATGTATACGTGTATACGTGCATATATGTGTATATATATATGTGTATATACATATATGTATGTATATATATATATATATATATATATATATATATATATATATATATATATATATATATATATATATATATATATATAACTAGCTCTATTGATATAAAGGTTTTATAATATTTTATGTATTATTTTTAACATATTATGGCCATTTTGTCCCCCAAAAAATGTTTTTAAA
This sequence comes from Nerophis lumbriciformis, assembly GCF_033978685.3. Classification (NCBI taxonomy): domain Eukaryota; kingdom Metazoa; phylum Chordata; class Actinopteri; order Syngnathiformes; family Syngnathidae; genus Nerophis; species Nerophis lumbriciformis. Next base: position 15,104,743 of record NC_084586.2, on the reverse strand, counting down.
TTGGGAAAATGCAAAGTATGCAATATTTTTAAACACAATTTGCAAAGTAGAATATTTGAGGTTGGGTAATTACAGGTCATATTATTAACAATCATCTTGATACAGTAGATATGTAGACGTTATGTCTGGGTCGCATGGTTGCGGTGGTCGTGTACCCGGGATGCAGAAAGGACGTCAGGAAAGCAGCGTGCAGGTGAGATGGCCATTTATTCTCCATAAGCGAAGGGAAAAAAATACTTAAAGGCCGAGAAACTGCGGCAAAGCTTATCACAAGAACAAGCAAAGGCTAGTGGCAAGTAGAAGAAACCAAAATGCAAACTGTGGCATGAAGCGAGCGAGACTGCCAGGCAGAGTGTGGCACGAGGCAGGAATAAATAGCTCTCTGATTAGTGACCGGGAGCAGGTGAGCACTAATCAGAGGCAGGTGACGAAAATCAGCACGCATGGCAACTAAGAAAACAAGCGAGGGTGCTGAAACAGAAATAGACAACAACTAAGGAAATACCTAACTAATCCTAACATGACCCGGGCAACGGATCATGACAATAACTCCCCGAACCCCTTAAGGGACGGATTACTTTTCCTAGTAAGTAATTACATTTATTAAAAAGTAATTCCGTTAGTAATAAAATTACTTTTTTGTTAAAGTAAAGAGTAAGTATAATTACATAGCTGCTTAGAGAACCAATTTGCAATTGGCAAAACAGCCTGAATTTTACTCGGTATTTGAGATGTGACGTTTGCGAAAGAGTCGGGTCTTTTAAACGGTTCTTTTACGTGACCGATGAGAATCAACTTGTATGCACATGCAAATACGGCAGTGTTTCCCACACATTCATTTATTTGTGGCGGCCCGCCACGAAAGAATTACGTCCGCCACAAATAGATTTTTCGGCTTTTGACTCGCTCGACCGCTCATAAAAGCAATAGGACTCTGTCTGTGAATGTAGCTTGTAGTTACAACTCCGGTGCAGTAGGTGGCGGTAGCCTACTATGCATTGTAACTCCGCCAATAGCACTTAATTCACCTGATGGGCCAGAAGAAGAAGAAGAAGACGACGACGAAGTAAAAGAAGAATGGACCGACCGGATCAAAATACGAGGGTAATATAGGTTATAGGTAGATAGGTTATAGCTGCATCGCTCGCGGCTCGTCATATATTTAACTTTAATCCGCGATTTCACCGAGCGTTTCACTGACGGTGTGCAGCCTGACGCTGCTTCATTAACACCGCCGCTGTTTGACTCCGGGGCCGGGCCAGACGCACGCAGTAACAGTCACCTGTTACCATACCGACCAGCTAACGTGTCCAGGTTATAACCCTGTTGTCAATAAACACACGTGGAGACGGTGCTTCAGATACTGCATTAATACTGAAGCTAAATTGTCCACTGTCCACTGCAGCATGTGAATGCAATGAAAATAATAAAATCTGAGCCAACCAGCTGTTAAAATGTTGTCCAGGTTAATGTTTTGGCCATTAAAGGCCCTTCATTTCAGGATTTCAACTGTGATCGGGCTTTAAACAGGTGGCTGACCTGTTCAGATGGGTGTAACTGCTACTGGTCAAATAATGTAAAATAACATTTAATTTTACATGTATGCAATGCCATTTAAATGTAATTATAGATAATAATAATAATAATAAATACTGTGTAGTGTTGTAAATAGTCAACGGGAAGGATTTTAGTAAGATATAAGCCATGAGCACTACACAGCCAGAAAAAAACCTAGGCAGGACAAGTAAAAATATTGGGGCAAGTAGATTTGAGAAGTCGGGCTAGTAGAAAAAAACCTTAACGTTGAACCCTGCATGTGTTGAGCTGCTGCCGCTTAAGGTTAGACGGCACTGTACATAGAGCGGTTCTGCTCGTTAGTAATAAATTCTAATGTTGGATGTTCACTCCTTCACACAGATGAGTATAGAAAAATATTTTCAACGGCCGAAAAGGGCTCGACTTGGAGAGGAGGTAGGCCTACAGTCCGGACCACAGGTGCGACCTGTTCAGCAGCAGCAGGAGGAGGAGGAGGAGGAGGAGGTTGACTGACTGTGGCAGGACACCTCTTGCCTCTGTTTCACTTTATGTTGCTGGTAAATAATATGGTTGTAGTAGTAGGCTAAAGTTAAATTATTTAGTTTTCACTAATTAAAGGGGAAGAGCTTTAAGAGACATTTTAGCTTTTATATTTTATAAGATGTATTTTTTGTAAGAACCACAATTAAATATATTTCAGTGAATAACTAATTGTTTAAATCTGTATATAAATATGTACATAAAGTGTTGTAATTATATTCCAACTCCACGTTCTTCTTGGTCATCGCCGCTGCCGCCGCCACCCCCCACCCCCTGACCACACCACCACAAATAGATGCCTGTCCTGTGGGAAACACTGATGTGGAAATGGTGGAAGTTTGACAAAAATGTCCCTGAAAACTGGGAAATCTTGGAAATCCTGGAATTTTTTTAAATTGTTGAAGTAGAGCACACAATTTTGAACAGATTGAATATTTTGGAGTTGGAACAGTTTGAATTGGATGAAACTTTGAAAAATGTTCCATTCATTTCAATGGGAATTTCATGGAAATTTGGGAATTTCGGGAATTTTTGGGAGAATGTTAAAAGACTTGAATATTCTGAACGAGTTGAAATGATTGATGTTGGAATTTTTCAAATTGGCCGAGAAATATTGAAGAAGTAACATTTTTTATTGAGAAATGGTTTTAAGGAATTCCAGGAATTTCGGAAAAAACGGGAATTTTTTCCAGTTCAAAAAACAACTTAGTATTTTTTCCTGATTAAGAGGAATGTTTAGACGGTGGAACGGTTGAAGTGGGTTGAAAAATGTGGAAGGAGTAGTCTGAAAAAATGGTGAAAAAAGGGTTTGAAAGAAAGGGAATTCTGGGAAATCCAGGATTTTTTTTTAACTTGGAAAAATGATAAGGAATTCCAGGAATTTTTTCCAGTTCAAAAAAACAACTTTGTATTTTTTTCCCTGATTAAGAGGAATGTTTGGATGGTGGAACGGTTGAAGTGGGTTGAAAAACGTGGAAGGAGTAGTCGTCAGAAAAAAGATTTTGGAAAAAAAGGGAATTCTGGGACATCCAGGAAATTTTTTTAACTAGGAAAAATGATAGTTTGAATTTCCAGGATGAGTGGAATATGTTGAAGGGGGAATGGTATGAATCGGTTGAAAATGTGGAAATTGTAGATTTTTAAAAAATGGACAATTAATTTCGAATGGGGAAAATATCCCTGACATTTTAGAAAAATGTCCCATTCATTTCAATGGGAATTTTTGGGAGAATGTTAAAATACTTGAATATTCTGAAAGAGCTGAAATGGTTGGTGTTGGTATTTTTCAAATTGGTCAAGAAATATTGAAGTAGTAACATTGTTAATTGAGAAATGGTATTACGGAATTCCAGGAATTTCGGAAAAAAACGGGAATCTTTTCCAGTTCACAAAACAATTTAGTATTTTGTCCTGATTAAGAGGAATTTTTGGACGGTGGAACGGTTGAATTGGGTTGAAAAATGTGGAAGGAGTAGTCGTCAGAAAAAAGGGAATTCTGGGAATTCCTGGAAAAAAAATGTAACTTGGAAACATGATAGTTTGAATATCCAGGATGAGTGAAATTTGGTTGAAGGTGGAATGGTTTGAATCTTTTGAAAAATGTGGAAATGGTGGAAGTTTGAAAAATGGCCAATTCATTTTAAATATGAAAATGTCCCGGAAAAAATTTGGGAATTCCGGGGAAAGAGGGATTTTTTTTTTAAATGGTAAAAAACTTGAATGTTCTGAATGGTTGGTGTTCGAATTTTTCAAAACGGTCGAGAAATGTTGAAGTAGTAACATTTTTAATTGAGAAATGGTATAACGGAATTCATGGAATTTGGGGAAAACCGGTAATTTTTCCAGTTCAAAAGATATCTCAGTTTTTTGTCCAGATCAAGAGGGACGATTTGACTGTGGAATGATTAAAGTGGGTTGAAAAAAGTGGGCGAAGTAGTCGACAGAAAAAAGGGTGAAAATAGGGTTGGGAAAATTGGGAATTTTGGAAATTCCTGGAATATTTTTGAAATTGTAAAAATGATAGTTAGAATGTCTAGCATATGTTGAAGGTGGACTGGTTTGATTCGGTTGAAAATTGTGGAAGTTTGAAAAATGGCCAATTCATTTTGAATGGGGGAATAATGTCCCGGAAAACCTGGAATTCTGGGAAATCTTTGAATTTTTTGGAATTTGTCAAGGGAAAGTCCGCGATTCCCGAATAGGCTGAACAGTTTGAAGTTGGAACGGTTCGAATCGGTTGACAAATGTGCAAGGTAGAGTGTGCCAAAATCTGGAGAAGAAGAATAAATAGATGCATTTTGGTGTAGAAAACCATATGTGTGAATGCTTTGGAGCATTCACACATTATGACATAATAAATATTGGAGCATAAAAATCTAGTATGTTTCTATGTTTCTATCCGTGCACCATTAGGATATTGAATCTGTGCTAAAAACTAAGACTGATTTCCACATTTGCACTGCTGTGTCCTATTTGTTCTACTCTTTTTAACATGTTAATTTTTGGTTGTATTGTATTTTACCACCAGTATTTACGTCATGCTCTCATGTTTGATGCCAAAAAAGTGTTCCATTTTAATTAATTTTTGCAGGAATGATAATGGTGTGGGTGTGTGGGTGAGCATAGAGGCACTGCCTTGTGGCAGGTGTCACCAGGTGTCACATCCAGTCCTCTCGGCCAGGTGCAAAGTGAGTCCTCCTTGTCTTCAGCCATGGTCTGCCACACGTTCAGGATTTGGAATTTGCTGCTTGTCCTCCTGCTCGCCGTTGTGGTTTTTGTCGTGTATCAGTCAGAATTGTCCTTTGACATCAGGTAAGGATCCTTTTTTTTTGCTCCAAATAGGGCTAGATACTGTAGGTAAGGCGTGTCCTGAGTGCGTCCTGGCAGCTTTTTTGTTTTGCAATCCGCAGCTTGTTTTTACTAATCTGTCATAAGATCAGAAGATTACATTGTAGGGAACTAGTGATGTAATAATAGCAAAATTCCATATCACGGTTATAATAATTCTTATAAACCAGGGGTGTCCAAAGTGCGGCCTGTTGCACATTCAACAAATACTATTAAAATATAAAAACGTGAAAATAAAAGAGCAAATAGGTGCAAAGTAGCAGAAAAAGGTTGAAATATTATTGCTAAAAACTGGGGATGCACAATTGTTGAAGTCAATACCGATACAGATAACTTCCTGTCTATTTTTCACTAAAGAAGGGTTCGGTGAATGCGCATATGAAACTGCTGGGGTTCGGTACCTCCAACAAGGTTAAGAACCACTGTTCTAACACATAGTAACTAATTAGATTACTACAGTAACTAATTAGATGACCATAGTAACTAGTACATCATGCAAAAGTGCAGATTCCAACCATTGAAATACTTTGTATAGTGCAAGACTTATGGCCATTGGAAAACATCACTGGCAGCTATAGTTTCCATCTTAAAGATCTAAAAAAATGTTTTGGAAATGTCCAGGCGAGCCAGATTGAAAAGCTTAATGGGCCGCATGTGGCCCCCGGGCCTTAATTTGCCCAGGTCTGCTTTATAGTAACTAGTCAAGTTGAACTTTTAAAATAAAGAAGCCCACAAGTAGTTTTGTGTCCTGTGCTTGATAACCTTTTTGCCGGGCAACGTACACTTCAAAACTCACTAACACGCTAACACTGGCGAGCTACTTAAATGCTATGAACAAAATACACATCAACTTTTTCTCTATTACAAACATTCTACCCCTATTTAACCCAAATTGGTCCAGAATGCTGCCCTTTATGGAAAAGTTTGGACACCCTCACTGGAGCTTATTCATTATTTCACATTCTTTTCTCCTGTCTTTAGTCCACCTACCTGGACCACTTTCTCAAGGAAATTGGATCTGGTCCTGGCGGGCCGTTGGTCCGAGACGAATGCCACCGGCTGGGCTCAGGAGGTAAGCTCCACGGTATTCAGTAAAGCAAAGTACGACTCAACGGTGACCTCCACTCGCCCCACAAAGGTGGAAAGTGAGCAAGGGACCAATCCCGAGACCCCCATGCCCATCCTGCTGCCACAAAACTTCTCAAAGACTCCAGTGTGGGATTTTGACTACGTTTACAACCAGGATGCTCCACCCAGACAGTCGGTAAGAGAGAAGAAGAGAAGTGACTGAATTGAATCATTTAACAACTAAACGGGCGGGCATTTTTTTTAATTTTTTTTTTACCTAGACGTGCCAACAATCCCTCAGGAATTCCGAGGATGAGAGCTTCAGGAAGGAATTCCTACCCAACATTCGCTTGTTCTTGCACAAAGACGACATCAACATGAGCGAGTGGAACAGACTCTCCCACTTTAACAGTCCCTTTGGCTTCATGGGCTTCACTTACGACGGTACGTATGTACCCCTTTGGGGGGCGCTGTGCGATGCCTGCGACGATACTAAGTTAGCATGTACCTTATTGATGTGATAGCCACCTGTGGCTTCCCCGTTGGACAAAACAATCTTCGAACGTCCCTAATTGTTCCTTTTCTTAAAGGAAACGGCAGGCTGTCTTCTTCTATAGATTAATGTTAATATTTGAGGGTCCCGGGCCCCTGTGTAGTGGAAAAGTTGAGCCTCGAGGTCAAAAACGTTAGGAATCCCTGCTATGCAATAGTGTATCTAAAACACACATTACAAGGGGGTATCTCTTTATTAACAAGCTAAATAACAACACGCAAACACACACACACAGAAGTCCTTTTGGTGCCCTCACAAATGATCAGAAATCACAAAAATCCTTAACTTTAGCAACCATATTGCTACAATGATAAACACTCCAAAAAAGTAAAAAGCGACACCAAAACACATCAGTTGAAATAATTTGGAATGGAGTGATCTTTGTTGTGATTACAAAAGTACAAAAAAAAAGTGTTTGGTGGGAAAAGGCAAGGCAACTTTATTTGTATAACGCTTTTCATACACAAGGCAGACTCAAAGTGCTTCACAGCACAACATGTGGTACAACAAAGTGAATTGAAAGAAAATAAAAGCAACATTAAAATGCAGACAATAAAAATAAAAACAGTGCGGACGTTAAAAGTTAAAAGATTTAGCTTAAAGCTAAAGTGAACATAAAAGTTTTCAGTCTAGTTTTAAAAGTAGTCAGAGTTGGGGAAAGTCTGACATCTTCAGGAAGTTTATTCCAGCTATTTGTTGCATAGTGACTGAATGATGCTCTCCCTTGATTTGAGTTTACTCTGGGAACCGCTAACAGATTGGTCTCAGAAGATCTTAGTCATCTAGAGGGCTTATATAGTGGGAGCATATCGGTGATATACTTCGGCCCTAGACCATGTAGTGATTTATATGTGAGCAGGAGGATTTTGAAATCAATTCTCTGATGTACAGGGAGCCAATGTAAGGATTTAAGAATTGGTGTAATGTGCTTACATTTTTTGGTCTTTGTTAGAACTCTAGCAGCAGCATTCTGAACAAGCTGTAGCTGCCTGACAGTTTTTTTTGGGAAGACCTGCAAGGAGACCATTACAATAGTCTAGCCTACTGGTAATGAAGGCATGTACACGTTTTTCTAAGTCTTGAGCTGACTTGCTGTCTTGAGCTTTTTTTCTGCAACATCAAGGTATATATTGACGCTTACATAGGTCTGGTGATAATGTTCCCCTTTAAGGACTATTTTTTTTAGTTTTGATATTTTACAAGTAAAAAAACTGCTGCTCTTGATACTTCAATGATAGTTAAAGAGAAGAGCCTGATGAAATGTAAGGTTAGCCAAGGTTACTAACTGCATGAATGTAAAGCCAAGTCCAGTTTACTTGTCATTGTTCCCAATTGGAAGTAAGCCAGTTCTTAAAGTCTCTAATACACACCTGGAGTTTTAACTGCAGATTAGTTTGATTCATGTCTTAAGTAGGGTTAGGTTTGATTCATGACTTAAGTAGGGTGTTGTCTGCGTAACTTTAAGAATATACTTTTTAATAATAGTGCCTGACGGGTTCATGTGAATACTGCATATGAATACGTGCTTCAACAGTTGATGCACGAATGCCTGTGGAACGCCATGACTGACTTTACCGTGCACAGATTCTCTCCTGGCGATAGAAACAAACTTAATACGTCTAACAAACAGGATTGGAGACGGTTTCTTTTACAATCTTTGTATTAAAATGCAGTGGTCAGAGTCCTCAATTAGATCTTTGGTTTGTAGAAAGTTATATAAATGCTTATTTTGTTTATGTATTGTTTTCTCTAAATTATCTAGAAAACTATCACTGCTGGTTAGGGGTGTAACGGTACACAAAAATTTTGGTTCGGTACGTACCTCGGTTTAGAGGTCACGGTTCGGTTCATTTTCGGTACAGTAAGAAAACAACAAAATATAAATTTTTTGGTTATTTATTTACCAAATGTGTAAACAATGGCTTTATCCTTTTACATTAATAATTCTGCCCACGTTAATCAACATTAAACTGCCTCAAGTTGTTGCTCAGATTAAATAAAATGACAAAACTTTTCTTCTACATATAAAAAGTGCAACATTAAACAGTTTCAAGTCAACTCATCATGCTTAATTTATTACAGCATTTAGGAAGCTTGTAGTTGATTTGTAGTATGTAAATGTTATATTTTTATTTCTATAATTCCCGCAGAAATTTTGATGGGCCTGCTATCTGTGCCCTGGACCTCTGGCCGGGGGTCGCAGGAAACAGTTTATGTAGGATTTGTTGAAAAACTTCATGCCGAACAATGTCTAATTGTGGGAAAAAGCTTGGAGGTATTGACTTTTCGTAAAAACCGTGAGCGCCTCAAGGCTTTGAGGAACGTTCCAGATTTCCGATAAGTGGAAAAATGGCCGAGTTAGACCGAGTAGGAAAATAAGAATTTTTTTGTGTTTTTTCGCGCCAACATCTAACATTGGAGTCAATGAGAGATTTAGCTGACTTTCTTAGCTTTGAGGGACAACAAAGCGAAATGGGACACATGACCTCCATAAAAGTCACATTTTCTGAGAGAGGACATGTGTGTCAACGTTTTCACCGAAACACATGACAGTGGGATAAAAGATGTGGGCGTGAGGACAGGTTATTCACCAAAAAAACAAACATTTTTGGGGCTTCCACGGTCTAGTAAATTAGAGTGGACGCCATCCGCTTTAATAGAGGAAGGCCGATGGCGCTCGCCTCCTTCCGATTGCCATCCAGCCAAAACCAAACTTTGGATGTCAAAACTTTTTAGCCAGGGTTAAAGTAGACAGGTGTGTGAACAAAATGAGACGTTAAGCACCGAGCTAAGTGAAAGTATGCCTGAGCTCCAAGAGGAGGTTTTTTGATTGATTGAAACTTGTATTAGTAGATTGCACAGGTAATCTCGCAGGTTGGAGCGTTCTGCTGGAAATATCCGCCATTAAAAAGGTGCGTACACATTCAATTGGCCCATTTTTTGGGGTTTATTCGTGAATAGCGTCGCCATGGTAACACGAAATGTTCCCAATTTAGAGTACCCCCATCGGCGCAAACGAGACCTTTCCGACGGTATAACATATGTGGGGGTTTGTTGGCCGGCTCGTCACGTATCAAGCGTAAGAGAAACGTGTGGAACTATAATAAAAGTTGAAGTATGAGCAATAATAACATGGGCTGTTTGCATTGCAAGCGCCCATTCACATGCTTAGCAGCGTGTGAATGGGCGCTGGCTTTGCAGCAGGCCCATAATAATTCAAATGCACACATCCCAGCAATGTATACTCTATTTGTGAAAATTATCCTAACACATTATTTCTGTTGTAGTTCTGTTGTAGGCAATTTTCTACTCGGTGTTGTCATTTCCCTGTGCTTTGGCAATGAGATCACTAGGTTGATTAAAAAAAAAAAAAAACTTTATTGCGCAATAAAAACCATACTGCTTAAGTGCAACGGAAATATTTTCACACGAAACGAATGGTGAACTGTGAGACACTACCTGTTGAACTACTTTTTTCAGGCGCCATTATTTCCTGCTGGCTGGTACAGCAGTAAAAGTACACACCTGTACTGTATGCCGAGTGGGACATTTTTGTACAAAGATGACTCCCAACTGGGAATTGGTTCTCAATTTTTACTTAAAAGAGCCGTTCTAAAAACCTAACTCGTTCGTGAACGCCACCTCAGTATTATTCAATCCCTCCCGGACAGGGGTGTCCAAACGTTTTCCTCTGAGGGCCGCACACTTAAATGTCAAAGCATGCGGGGGTCATTTTGATATTTTTCAAAAGCGCCCCACTCATAAACATGTTAAAAATAAGTCCACACATTTTTGTTGTACAAAACCCAAAACCAGTAAAGTTGGCACATTGTGTAAATCGTAAATAAAACAGTTTTATGGGATTCTCTAGAGCTGGGCTACTCAACTACATTGTTTTGGGGCCACATTTCCCATATTTCACTATCATTCTCATTTTGTATATACCGGTACTGTATTTTTCAGACTCTAAGTCACAGTTTTTTTCATAGTTTGGCCGGGGGTGCGACTTATACTCAGGAGCGACTTATGTGTGAAATTATTAACACATTACCGTAAAATGTCAAATAATATTATTTAGCTCATTCACGTAAGAGACTAGACCAGGGGTCGGCAACCTTTACCAGTCAAAGAGCCATTTCGACCAGTTTCACAAATTATAGATAACAATGGGAGCCACAACATTTTTTTGAAATTTAAAATGAAATAACACTGCATACAAAGTTTTTTTTTGCTTTGTGCTATGCATAAACCAGGGGTCTCAGACACGCTGCCCACACCTTATTGGAATTTGAACGCTGGTGCGGCACGCGGGTTTTATTTGAATGGTGCTTGTCAGCGTCATGTGTGCCGTGATGGTACAGCATATAGCACCCACTACAACCAGCGTGCATGATCAGCCACACGTTGTATGGGGCTTCCGCTTGCTCACGTAGGTGACAGCAAGGCATACTTGGTCAACAACCACACAGGTTACACTGACGGTGGCGGTATAAAAAAACCTTTAACACTCTTACTAATAATGCGCCACACTGTGAACCCACACCAAACAAGAATGACAAACACATTTCGGGAGAACATCTGCACCGTTACACAACATAAACACAACAGGACAAATACCCAGAATCCCATGCAGCCCTAACTCTTCCGGGATACATTATACACTCCCGCTACCAAACCCCAGAGGGGGGCGGGGGAGGGGGGTTGATGTGTGAGGGAGCAGGGTTGGGGTGGGGGCGGGGTTTGGTGGTAGCAGGGGTGTATAATGTAGCCCGGAAGAGTCAGGGCTGCATGGGATTCTGGGTATTTGTTCTGTTGTGTTAACGTACACTTATTCAGCCTGTTGTTCACTATTCTTTATTTATTTTAAATTGCCTTTCAAATGTCTATTCTTGGTGTTGGGTTTTATCAAATAAATTTCCCCCAAAAATGCGACTTATACTCCACTGCGACTTATATATGTTTTTTTCCTTCTTTATTATGTATTTTCGGCCGGTGCGACTTATACTCTGGAGCGACTTACAGTCCGAAAAATACGGTAACCAGCAATGTTTGTTTTTAGCCTTACTAAATTTAGAACATAAAATTAGACGTGTGCCATAATATGGAGAACAATTTGTGTCTTTTTATGCAACCAAACAAAGTGTGGATTTGCAAACCCCAAAATATATTTGCAAACACATTAAAAAAGATTTGTAAACCAAAAAAAAAAAGTGCTTTATTTTAAATTTAAAAAATATACCTGTATAACAAAGCAAGGATGCCTAATAAAAATCAGAATCAGATCAGAATCAGAATCAGCTTTATTGTCATTACGCAAGGTAACGAGATTGAGGCCATTCCATACAGTGCTATGTGTGCATGCTAGAAAAACAATGTGCAAATATATAAAAATTTAAAAAGCACTCAAAAGTAAGGCTCTACTTTTTCTATGTGCTAGCTTGATGCTAATTTACATCGGAAATGTCATTTACAAACCCCAAAAACCAGTGAAGTTGTCACGTTGTGTAAATGGTAAATAAAAACAGAATACAATGATTTGCAAATCCTTTTCAACTTATATTCAATTGAATAGACTGCAAAGACAAGGTATGTAACGTTTGAACTGGAAAACTTTGTTATTTTTTGCAAATATTAGCTCATTTGGAACTTGATGCCTGCAACATGTTTCAAAAAAGCTGGCACAAGTGGCAAAAAAGACGGAGAAAGTTGAGGAATGCTCATCAAACACTTATTTGGAACATCCCACAGGTGAACAGGCTAATTGGGAACAGGTGGGTGCCATGATTGGGTAAAAAAGCAGCTTCCATGAAATGTTCAGTGGTTCACAAACAAGGATGGGGCGAGGGTCACCACTTTCTAAACCAGCTATTGCAAGGAATTTAGGGATTTCACCATCTACGGTCCGTAACATCATCAAAAGGTTCAGAGAATCTGGAGAAATCACTGCACGTAAGCAGCAAGGCTGAAAACCAACATTGAATGCCTGTGACCTTCGGTACTGCATCAAAAAAGCGAGAAACGCCGCCGGCTTCATTGGGCCGGAGCTAATCTAAGGACTGATGCAAAGTGGAAAAGTGTTCTGTGGTCTGACGAGTCCACATTTCAAATTGTTTTTGGAAACTGTGGACGTCGTGTCCTCCGGACCAAAGAGGAAAAGAACCATAGTGAGTTATATAGTGAGAGTGGTATATAATGATTGTGGTATATAGTAACTGTGGTACTGTGGTATATAATAATGGTGGTATATAGTGACTGTGGTACTGTGGTATATAATGATTGTTGTATTTAGTGACTGTGGTACTGTGGTATATAATGATTGTGGTATATAGTGACTGTGTTACATAATAACTGTGGTACATTGTGTGTTAAAAATCCCTTTTGATCACATTGAGTACAACAGTGCCAACAAGAGGTAGAGCATGTTCAGGTAAAAAAGTAGGATATAATGAAATTAAAAAAAAGTAGAATTTGATCTAATCAGATTCATTATTGCTTATTATAGTTCTAATCGCTGGTTTATACAACACAACTTAATTTGAGCAATGTATGTGTAACAGATCGTTGTTGCAAGTATTGATTTATTGATGTTTTTGTTGTTTTCAGAAGTGATGTCCTCAGTGAAGATGATCCCAATGCCACAGGAGCCTTTCTTCGAACCAAAGCCCGGCAGCGATGGCTGCATTCGTTGCGCTGTGGTGGGAAACGCCGGCATCCTCAACGGCTCCAAAATGGGGAAAGAAATCGATTCGCACGACTTCATCTTTCGGTGATTTTTTTTCTTGTTGTTATACACGCTTCGCTCAGTTTTACATTTTGGCTCACTCTGTATTTGAGTTTGACACCCCTGATGTAGACGATATACAATATGAATGATATCAATTTGACCAACGACGGAGCTTTTGATACTATCGCAATATCGAGGTAACACATGTTGATGACACATTCTAGCTGTGTCTCACAAATTTGACAGCGACAAGCAAACAAACGCGTTCTCAACGCAATGTAGCGTCCTCGCAGCGCTCATGTTCCTCCACAGTGCAGCTTTTAAATCACTAATCCTAACTCCCATGGCGGAAAACAAATGATGTTTCTTGCAAGTAGCATTATCACTGAAGGGTTAGAGAACAATGAATACCTAAACATGCTACACTACACAACATAGGACGACACAGAAAAGCATAGCTAACCGCTAACATCTTTATTACTTATGTGATTTATTTTTATCCCACATTTGTTTCCACTACCGCACCTTAAATTGGAGTCTTTAATCTCGTTATATGTAATTATAATGACAATAAAGTCCATTCTATTCTATTCTAAGCTAGAGCTTAGAGAGAGAATGTAAACGGGTGAGTGGAGTGGTACAAATATCGAAAATAAAGATGCCAAATACAAAACCCAGAACCAGTGAAGTTGGCACATTGTGTAAATGGTAAATAAAAACAGAATACAATGATTTGCAAATCCTTTTCAACTTATATTCAATTGAATAGACTGCAAAGACAAGATATTTAATGTTCCAACTGAGAAACTTATTTTTGTTTGCAAATAATCATTAACTTAGAATTTAATGGCAGCAACACATTGCAAAAAAGTTGTCACAGGGGCATTTTTACCACTGTGTTACATGGCCTTTCCTTTTAACAACACTCAGTAAACGTTTGGGAACTGAGGAGACACATTTTTGAAGCTTTTCAGGTGGAATTATTTCCCATTCTTGCTTGATGTACAGCTTAAGTTGTTCAACAGTCCGGGGTCTCCCTTGTGCTATTTTAGGCTTGATATTGTACCACACATTTTCATTGGGAGACAGGTCTGGACTACAGACAGGCCATTTTAGTACCCGCACTCTTTTACTACAAAGCCACGCTGTTGTAACACATGGCTTGGCATCGTCTTGCTGAAATAAGCAGGGGCGTCCATGATAATGTTGCTTGGATGGCAACATATGTTGCTCCAAAACCTGTATGTACCTTTCAGCATTAATGGTGCCTTCACAGATGTGTAAGTTACCCATGTCTTGGGCACTAATACACTCCCATACCATCACAGATGCTGGCTTTTCAGCTTTGCGCCTATAACAATCCGGATGGTTCTTTTCCTCTTTGTTCCGGAGGACACGACGTCCACAGTTTCTAAAAACAATTTGAAATGTGGACTCGTCAGACCACAGAACACTTTTCCACTTTGCATCAGTCCATCTTAGATGAGCTCGGGCCCAGCGAAGCTGGCGAGGTTTCTGGGTGTTGTTGATAAATGGCTTTCGCTTTGCATAGCAGAGTTTTAACTTGCCCTTACAGATGTAGCGACCAACTGTAGTTACTGACAGTGGTTTTCTGAAGTGTTCCTGAGCCCATGTGGTGATATCCTTTACACACTGATGTTGCTTTTTGATGCAGTGCCACCTGAGGGATTGAAGGTCATGGGCATGCCGTTTACGTGCAGTGATTTCTCCAGTTTCTCTGAACCTTTTGATGATATTACGGAGCGTAGATGGTGAAATCCCTAAATTCCTTGCAATAGCTGGTTGAGAAATGTTGTTCTTAACCTGTTGGGCAATTTGCTCACGCATTTGTTCACAAAGTGGTGACCCTCGCCCCATCCTTGTTTGTGAATTACTTACAGGCATTAAATTTCAATTGAGCTAATATTTGCAAAAAATAACAAAGTTTCTGAGTGTGAACGTTAAATATCTTGTCTTTGCAGTCTATTCAATTGAAT
This sequence comes from Nerophis lumbriciformis, assembly GCF_033978685.3. Taxonomy (NCBI): domain Eukaryota; kingdom Metazoa; phylum Chordata; class Actinopteri; order Syngnathiformes; family Syngnathidae; genus Nerophis; species Nerophis lumbriciformis. Next base: position 15,089,478 of record NC_084586.2, on the reverse strand, counting down.
ATAAGTTTACAAGGATTTGCAAATCATTGTATTCTGTTTTTATTTACCATTCACCAGAGGTGGGACCAAGTCATTGTTTTGCAAGTCACAAGTAAGTCTCAAGTCTTTGCCCTCAAGTCCGAGTCAAGTCCCGAGTCAAGACAGGCAAGCCCCGAGTCAAGTCCAAAGTCAAGACTGGAAAGTCTCAAGTCAAGTCCTAAGTCCTGCATTTTGAGTTTCGAGTCCTTTCAAGTCCTTTTAACCACAGACTAATATATTAACACAGATTGTGTATGCTTTTCAAACGCTGTATTTATTTATTAAAACAAGTGCATTTTAAATTGCAGGAAAGAAAATTGTGCTGACATTGCACTTCATAATAGCACTATTAACCAGTCATTTTAAACATTAACTCATTCCTTTACAGAACAAAACACATTGAAAAATAAAGTGCAAATGTACTTATTTGTACAAAAGTGTTAACATTGAAAAAACATGACATATACGTGAACATAACAAAAAAGTTGTACTTTTTATATGTCAGGGCCCTATGCTGCATTGCATTTGCAAAAGACCAAATTAGCCAAGAGTCTGTCAGTCATTTGTGCACGATGGGGGCGTAGTATGATGCCACCATGGCTGAAAACTCGCTCCACTGGAGCACTGGAGGCAGGCACTGCCAAGACTCTCATGGCCACTCGGAACAGTGAAGGAAGAGTCTTCATGTTCAATGCCCAGAACAAAAGGGGGGAGAGAGTTGTTTTGGGTTGGTGCACTACTTGTAAGTGTATCTTGTGTTTTTTATGTTGATTTAATTAAAAAAAGAAAAAAAAAAAAATTATTTCTTGTGCGGCCCGATACCAATCGATCCACGGACCAGTACCGGGCCGTGGCCCGGTGGTTGGGGACCACTGAGGTAAACAACCAACAGTATGTCAGAAAGCTAGCTAAAATGGTACACATATTCATAATATAGTATACATTTTAACTGACCTTTATTTTACTATTTTTGTCTTTTTTTAGGTGGCTAAAATACGCGGTGCTGCTGACCGCCGTCTAACGTTACGTGTGATATATTGACTAACGTAACCCTGCTTAAAAAAAATCACTGAACAAAAAGTATGAATAAGGTAGTGAACTGCAACAGATTCCCGTGTTTGCAATAACGTTATAACGTTAGCAGTGAGTTTACAGCCTCACTGATTTAACTACACAGCAAATAAAAGTCACGTTACTTAGCCAATAAACGTTATCTTACATTCAAAACTTACCGTTCTTTGTGCAACTTCAAATGCCGGACGAAGTTGGAAGTTGTTGCCTCTCCATCAGTAATTTTCGAGCCGCATGTGTTGCATACTGCAAACCGTTTTGTGTTGACCACCTCGTAATTTTTATACCCAAACAAAATTATTTTAGGTATCATTTTTTGTTCACTGGTGTGTGGTTTGGACATGTCTTCTTCGTTGGTTGTCCTGCAATTTGATTGGATGAATGCTGTGTGATGAAAACAAAGTAGATCTAATTTGATTGGCTGTTGTACTGAGACCACACCAGCTGACACACGCAACGCTGATAGACAAGTACACAATGAAAAATACGGAGCGCTCCCGAATAACTTTTTCATCTTTGGGTTTTGGGGAAAGTAGCAAGTCATGTCAATTCAAAAGGCTCAAGTCCAAGTGAAGTCACAAGTCATTGATGTTAAAGTCTAAGTCGAGTTGCAAGTCTTTTTACATTTTGTCAAGTCGAGTCTAAAGTCATCAAATTCATGACTCGAGTCCAAGTCATGTGACTCGAGTCCACACCTCTGCCATTCACACAACGTGACAACTTCCCTGCTTTTGTGTTTTGTATGTTGCAATCAAGTCCATAGTGACGCTAACATTGCACATTGTTTTTGTGTGTCAGGATGAACGGGGCCGTGATCCAGGGTTACGAGACCGACGTGGGGAACAAAACGAGCGTCTACGTCCACACGGCTCACACCATCACCTCGTCCTTGTCCACTTTGCGGAAGTACAACAACATGGCCATCCCCCACGATGAGGTAGGTTGCGCCCGAAGCTCCCGCTCGTCGTTGGCGTCGTGTACCAGCCAGGCCCTCATACTGACTGCTCGTTTTGTGCTGCTGCAGGGTATCAAATACGTGATGATCCCAGCGGGCTTGAGGGACTACCAGTTCTTGGGAGGACTCCTCAAAGGAGACATAGTGACAGCCGGCAGCTTCAAAGACAAAAGGTAATGAAAGTCAAGTTTTATTTGTATTATTTTCTTATGCTGCAATTAACTATAATGGTACAATGAAGTCATAACAGTCGGTCTCGGTTTGTCATTATTATTATGGGCCTGCTGCAATACAAGCGCCCATTCATCTTTTTACAAACCCTGTTTCCATATGAGTTGGGAAATTGTGTTAGATGTAAATATAATCGGAATACAATGATTTGCAAATCCTTTTCAACCCATATTCTATTGAATGCATTACAAATACAAGATATTTGATGTTCAAACTGATAAACGTTTTTTTTTTTGCAAATAATCATTAACTTTAGAATTTGATGCCAGCAACACGTGACAAAGTAGTTTCCCAACTCATATGGAAACGGGGTTTGTGTTATAGTTCTGCACGTTTCTCTTACGCCTAATACGAGACGAACCAGCCAACGAACCCCCACATATGTTATACAGTTCTCGTTCGCGCCGACGGGGGTACTTTAAGTCGGGAAAATGTTATGTTACCATGGTGACACTATTCACAAATAAACAAAAAAATGGGCGAATTGAATGGGTACATTTATTTTAATGGACGATTGCTCTGAGACAAACGCCAAAAAGACAAGATTACCTCCTCTTGTAGCTCAGCCATACTTTCACGTAGCTCGGTGCTTAACGTCTCATTTTGTTCACACACTTGTCTACTTTAACCCTGGATAAAAAGTTTTGACGTTCAATGTTTGGTTTTCGCTCGATGGCCATCGGAAGGAGGCGAGCGCCATAGGACTTCCTCCAATAAAGTGGATGGCGTCCACTCTAATTTACTAGAGCGTGGAAGCCTCGAAAATTACCTTTTTTTTGGTGAACAACTTGACCTCACGGCCACATCTTTTATCCCACTGTCATGTGTTTCGGTGAAATCTTTGACACACATGTCCTCTCTCAGAAAATGTGACTTTTATGGAGGTCATGTGTCCCATTTGGCTTCTGTTGGCCCTCAAAGCCAAGAACGTCAGCTGAATCTCTCATTGACTCCAATGTTAAATGTCAGCGCGAAAAAAGACAAAAACCTAAAAATTCTTATTTTCCTTCTCGCTCTAACTCGACCATTTCTCCACTTATCGGAAATCTGAGAACACCGGAACGTTCCGCTCACAGTTTTTATGAAAAGTTGATATCTTAAAGCGTTTGCCCACAATCAGAGGTCCAGGTCACAGATAGAAGGCCCATCAAAATTTCCATTGGAATTTTGTAGTTACTATTTTTATTCATTATTATTATTGAATAATTAGTTTGATTGAGTTGATTTTTTATTGTTGTCTAACGTCAAAATATTGCATCTATTATTTTCTATTTGTTATGCAGCAATTAAATATAATGGTAGAATAAAAGTCACAAACATCTATATCAAAAGATATCGTATGTCGGTTGAGAGTAGAGATGTCCGATAATATCGGCCTGCCGATATTATCGGCCGATAAATGCTTTAAATTGTAATATCTGAAATTATCGGTATCGGTTTTTTTTTATTATCGGTATCGTCTTTTTTTTTCTTTTTTCTTTTTTTTTAATTTAAATGAAATCAACATAAAAAACACAAGATACACTTACAATTAGTGCACCAACCCAAAAAAACTCCCTCCCCCATTTACTCATTCATACAAAAGGGTTGCACAGGCGCGCACCTTAGAGGGAACGTTGAATATGACCATACTTTCCAACCCTCTCGGATTTTCCGGGAGACTCCCGAAATTCAGCGCCTCTCCCGAAAACCTCCCGGGACAAATTTTCTCCCGAAAATCTCCCAAAATTCAGGCCGAGCTGGAGGCCACGCCCCCTCCAGCTCCATGCAGACCTGACCTGTTTTCACGTCCGCTTTGCCACAATATAAACAGCGTGCCTGCCCAATCACGTTATAACTGTAGAATAATCGAGGGCGAGTCCTTGGTTTCTTATGTGGGTTTATTGTTAGGCAGTTTCATTAACGTCCTCCCAGCGCGGTAACAACACACAACAACAGCAGTCACGTTTTCGTCTACCGTAAAGCAGTTTGTCTGCCGTAAACAGCAATGTTGTGACACTCTTAAACAGGACAATACTGCCATCTACTGTACATGCATATGTGACAATAACATCTAGGGCTTTTAGAGAGTGCAGTGCACAACTGCGCACACAACAAGGAGACGAAGCAGAATGCATCATCAGAGAGGGTGTTCAGCATGGTTAGAAAAATAGTGACAGAGAATAGAACAAGGATGGACAATTCAACCCTTAACTCAACAATGAGTAGATGAGTGTTATGTGTGTGTATATGTGTAAATAAATGAACACTGAAATTCAAGTATTTATTTTATTTATATATATATAAAAGAAATATATATATATATATATTTATATATATATAATATATAATTTCTCAAGACATGATCTTGAGAAATTAATCCACGCCTTTATCTCGACTCAACTTGATTATTGTAATGCCCTGTATGTAGGCATTAGCCAGGCCTCCCTCGCCCGCCTGCAGCTCGTGCAGAACTCTGCTGCTCGTCTGCTAACACAGACCCGCAGACCTGAGCACATCACCCCTATTTTAGCGTCTTTTCACTGACTCCCTGTGCGTTACCGAATCAATTTTAAACTCCTTTTATTTGTTTTTAAATGTCTAAACAACCTCGCGCCAACCTATCTCTCCGACCTCCTTCAGCCTTACTGCCCCACCCGATCCTTAAGATCAGCCGATCAGCTGCTGTTGACGGTCCCTGACACAAGGCTGAAGCTTAGAGGTGACAGAGCTTTCGCCGTTGCTGCTCCCAAGCTCTGGAACGACCTACCCCTGAGTGTTAGACAAGCCTCCTCTCTTCCTGTTTTTAAATCTCTCTTAAAAACATACTTTTATTCCATGGCTTTTAACACTGAGTGATATCCATCCTGCAATGGCGCCCCATAATACACCTGCTGTGATCCTGTTTTTATGTTTTTATTAATTCTATTTTAATTATTTATTTTTTATCGTGTTCTGTTTGTGTTGTGTTGTGTTTGCTCGGTACTCGTTTTATCTTTTAACCTGTTCATTGTACAGCACTTTGGCTACCCCTGTGGTAAATTTTAAATGTGCTTTATAAATAAAGTTGATTTGATTTGATTTGATATATAGCTTTATATATACATATTTCATATGTATATATGAAATACCTGACTTGGTGAATTCTAGTGTAAATATACTCCTCCCCCCAACCACGCCCCCTCCCCCACCCACCATCTCCCGAAATCAGAGGTCTCAAGTTTGGCAAGTATGAATATGACATATATGTTTTTTTTAAATTTCATTTTTAATATGCGTCTTTGCCATAAAGAGGAAGGGTAGAATACATTTGTATGATTGTTTTGCTCAACAAAATGTGTTTAAAAATGTCATTTTGAACACTTTGTATATAATATTTTCAGTAATAACTTCTCAATTCCTTCTTTTTAGGCCCAGGATGTACTACGCGGGGCAGTACAACGAGAGCCGCTTTTACGTCCTGTACCAGGACTTCCTCCGATACGTGCGGAACAGGTCAACATGACAGAACACGGACATTTACCAGTTTTACGGCGGCTGACGGGGGCAAACGCGCGGCAAGGCGTAGCGAGCTAACTCGGCGACGCAGTTTGAGCGTGGCACTGCTGGGGCTGCACCATACTTGACCGCACCAGACAAAAATTTTAAAACATTATCTAAATGACGGACATTTATCCACGAAAATACGGAAGAGCTGCCGATGGTGTGTTTGACGGCGAAGTCGCCGGAAGGGAATGTAGTACAAACAACTACAGTAGTTTTATATAGTCTTGTAACAATAATATACAGCTTGGACCTTGGAGAGTGGACTTCTACGGTATCTCCAACACCATCAGCAGCTTCTCAATATTTTCATGGATACATTATTTTTAACATGCTTGGTTGGTGTAATGGATTCATCCCGCTTCAGTATGGTGCAGACCAGCAGTGCTACGCACCAACCGCTTCCCCAAATTAGCTAGCTACACGCTCTGTCTGTCTTCAATGATTTATTTTCTTAACTCAACAAATATCATCTACTTCTCCTTCTCAGCACACTCACTTTCTTCCTTCCCATGCTTGGAAACGTTTGGCCCCTGTCTGCCATGCCAACGTACAAACCCCCAAAACCAGTGAAGTTGTCACGTTGTGTAAATGGTAAATAAAAACACAATACAATGCTAATTCTTTTCAACTTATATTCAATTGAATAGACTGCAAAGACAAAATAATGGAAAACGTTGTTATTTTTTGCAAATATGAGCTCATTTGGAATTTGATGCCTGCAACATGTTTCAAAAAAGCTGGCACAAGTGGCAAAAAAGACTGAGAAAGTTGAGGAATGCTCATCAAACACTTATTTGGAACATACCACAGGTGAACAGGCTAATTGGGAACAGGTGGGTGCCATGATTGGGTATAAAAGCAGCTTCCGTGAAATGCTCAGTCATTCACAAACAAGGATGGGGCGAGGGTCACCACTTTGTCAACAAATGCCGGAGCAAATTGTCCAACAGTTTAGGAACAACATTTCTCAACCAGCTATTGCAAGGAATTTAGAGATTTCACCATCTACGGTCCGTAATATCATCAAAAGGTTCAGAGAATCTGGAGAAACATAAGCGATGATATTACGGACCCTCGATCCCTCAGGCGGTACTGCATCAACAAGCGACATCAGTGTGTAAAGGATATCAGCACATGGCTCAGGAACACTTCAGAAAACCACTGTCAGTAACTACAGTTCGTCACTACATCTGTAAGTGCAGGTTAAAACTCTACTATGCAAGCCAAAGCCATTTATCAACAACACCCAGAAACGCCGCCGGCTTCGCTGGGCCCGAGCTCATCTAAGATGGACTGATGCAAAGTGGAAAAGTGTTCTGTGGTCTGAGGAGTCCACATTTCAAATTGTTTTTGAAACTGTGGACGTCATGTCCTCCAGAACAAAGAGGAAAATAACTATCCGGATTGTTATAGGCGCAAAGTGTAAAAGCCAGCACTTGTGATGGTATGGAGGTGTATTAGTGCCCAAGACATGGGTAACTTACACATCTGTGAAGGCGCCATTAATGCTGAAAGGTACATACATGCTTTGGAGCAACATATGTTGCCATCCAAGCAACGTTACCATGGACGCCCCTGCTTATTTCAGCAAGACAATGCCAAGCCACGTGTTACAACAGCGTGGCTTCATAGTAAAAGAGTGCGGGTACTAGACTGGCCTGCCTGTAGTCCATACCTGTCTCCCTTGGAAAATGTGTGGTGCATTATGAAGCCTAAAATAGCACAACGGAGACCCCCGGACTGTTGAACAACTTAAGCTGTACATCAAGCAAGAATGGGAAAGAATTCCACCTGAAAAGCTTCAAAAATGTAACACAGTGGTAAAAATGCCCCAGTGACAACTTTTTTGCAATGTGTTGCTGCCATTAAATTCTAAGTTAATGATTATTTGCAAAAAAAAAAAAGGTTTCTCAGTGTGAACATTAAATATCTTGTCTTTGCAGTCTATTCAATTGAATATAAGTTGAAAAGGATTTGCAAATCATTGTATTCTGTTTTTATTTACCATTTACACAACGTGACAACTTCACTGCTTTTGGATTTTGTACATTCACACTTGAAACAAATGCAATTCATCACTATTGATTTCCAACAGGTTCTTGCCTTCTCCCCGCATGGAAAAGAAGCATTGGGCATGCTACAGACCGACCACCGGTGCTTTGGCCCTCTTCCTGGCTCTCCACACGTGTGACCAGGTGAGTTGATTTGACAGGAGAACGTGTGCACGCCGTTCATGCCCGTTATCGGCAAAGTCCTCATTCCTGGTAACAATATCTGTTGTCTTTCCAGGTGGATGCTTACGGCTTCATGACACAAGACTACTCCAAATACTCCAACTACTATTACCACAGGAATGAGAAAAAACGCGTCCCAATGGTCGCCAATCATGACCTTATATTGGAAATGAAACTCTGGAAGCAACTCCACGACAGCAAAGTCATACGTTTATATCAAAGACTTGAACCAGAACCCCTCATGTAACACGGCGCCAACATACTTAAAGTACCAGTACGGTGTAAAAACAAGTCGCCTCTATAATGAGGCTATGATCATATATATCTGATATATGACACCAAAAGACTTCCAAAGTTATATAGTATAGTATCAATCTCACAGAGATTCCCCAGACATTTTGAGAGATAATAAGCAAGCCAGTCATGTGATCGCGTGACAGATCCCTTCCCCATCAACAACAATGCTAATCAAGCAGACTATGTGACAGCCAACGACAGTTACTTTTGGAAAAATGATGATCCAGGACCTTATATTTTTGAGCTCGAATACAAAGAGGATGAACAATAATATAATAATATGTTAGAAGCCGAGTGCTAAACGGATGCGGCTTTATTGTGACACTATAGCTTTAGCGGCATTGCTCGGTGATAAACATACAAACTAACCATTTTAAACCATAGTAAAACAAACACTTCCTGTGATATTTCCACTCTCGCTGGGATGCCGACCGACGGGACGCTCACATAATCCTGTTTAGATTAAGTTAAAGTAAAAATTTAAAATACCAATGATTGTCACACACACACACACACACTAGGTGTGGCAAAATTATTCTCTGCATTTGACCCATCACCCTTGATCACCCCCTGGGAGGTGAGGGGAGCAGTGGGCAGCAGCGGTGGCCGCGCCCGGGAATCATTTTTGGTGACGTAACCCCCAATTCCAACCCTTGATGCTGAGTGCCAAGCAAGGGAGGTAACGGGTCCCATTTTTATAGCCTTTGGTATAACTCGGCCGGGGTTTGAACTCACAACCTACCGATGTCAGGGCGGACACTCTAACCACTGAGCAGTGTGTAAGCGTCTGGAAAACAACTGCTTTTAGTTGTAACTTAAATATTGCCGTTGAGCTAGACAGGTAGTCTCTTCTCAAGGATAGGGCTATCACTTTTGCATTCCGAAGTCCCAATTAGGGCCTCTTTCCTACGAGAAGTGATCCAATCCACCTGCGAATGTCGAACCAAGGGGCCATTTCTTATTATGTGCTCAAACTGAAATACCACCATTTACTTAAACTCGGTGGTTTGCTCTCTCCAAGGTGAATATGAACATTCACCATCTGCAAAACATAATATGAGTTCATTAATTCACAACCACTAGGCCACTGAGTGAGTAATCAAGCAGACTATGTGAGAGCCAACGACGATTACGTTTGGAAAAATTATGATCCAGGACCTTATATTTTTGAGCCCGAACACAAAGAGGATGAGCAGTAAGTGTTTGAAGCCGAGTGCTGAACGGATGCGGCTTTATTGTGACGCTATAGCTTTAGCAGCATCACTAGATGCTAAACATACAAACTAACCACTTCAAATAAAACAAACACTTCCTGTGATATTTCCACTCTTGCTGGGATGCCGACCGACCGGACGCCCACATAATCCCGTTTAGATGAAGAATCAATCACAATCTTCGCGAAGGGTTAAACATATTTTTCCTGCAGGAAGCATCTTTTGGGGTGGTATTCGCCATTTCGGGGGACGTAAAAGTTGTCCAGCGAGTCGGTCCATGGCCACATTTGTCCACTACCAGGTGAGAGATGCATGAATTATGATCTAGAATTTACTTAGTGCATGTGCCTCACAATACGAAGGTCCTGAGTAGTCCCGTGTTCAATCCCGGGCTCGGGATCTTTCTGTGTGGAGTTTGCATGTTCTCCCCGTGACTGCATGGGTTCCGTCCGGGTATTCCGGCTCCCTCCCACCTCCAAAGACATGCACCTGGGGATAAGTTGATTGGTAGCTGTCAGGTTCAAACACTGATGACATCTATTAAACAAGACAAGAGGCAAAGAATTAAACAGAGACAGAATTCAATTTGGACTCAATTGAGGAGACGCGCCTGGACACACTGTACTCATGTACAGTCTCCAACACGCTCTGCCCAAAGATTGCATGCCTCCTTCTTTTATTTTGGACCCTCCCCGACCACATGGTCACCTTTGTTTCCAATGGACAAAGGTCGTAAATAATTCACAGGAAAGGTCAGTTCAAAAAGAGTTCCATAAAATACTTCAAAAAGAGGTCTATAAAATACTTCAAAAAGAGTTCGTCTGGAAATTGGGCAGACCCTGCCATCTGTCCGCTTTGAAGTCCTTGGGTTAGAACAATATATTTCTGTTGATTACCATACATGAGAGAAAACAGAAAACCCTTCATGTGGATCTTCCCCTTACACAGTGGAGTTTTACGAGCCTTCTTCTTGGTAGGTTTCAAAGACAGCTCCCGTCCCCCTGCTAGGAACTCAATGTAATACAAAGTCTTTGTGATAATTTAGAAACAATTATTCTAACAGTAACACTAAATGGTCCCTAGTGTGTGAATGTTGTCTGTCTATCTGTGTTGGCCCTGCAATGAGGTGGCGACTTGTCTAGGGTGTACCCCGCCTTCCGCCCCAATGCAGCTGAGATAGGCTCCAGCACCCCCCGCGATCCCAAAAGAGACAAGTGGTAGAAAATGGATGGAATTTACTTTTAGCAAGTTTGAGAAGAAGCAGAAGCAGCTGTCGCCTCAGTGTGTCAACAATAGCATGGTAAGCCACTAAAATAGTCCGTCTGCGTCAGCGCTTATAATAACAATATCACTCATATTTGGTTAATGTTCAGGTCAAGACATGTAAATGGAGTGTTGTTGGCCCTTTCTGGATGTTTTTAGAGAGCGTATAATTGGCTATTTATTTACAATTTTGATTTCACAAAAAAAGCCAAGCATGTGTCCTTGTCTTACGTAAGGATCGTGAATGATAAGCAGCACATCTCTTTCCAATATTTGCATATTTCCAGTATGACTGATCTGATAACATTGTCAGAGTGCAGAAGCGTTACTACCGTGATGTCAGTCTCCGAAAATAGCCGAAGGTATTTGGAGCGGAATATTCAAAATGGCCGACTGAATCCGTGGCATTTTGTGATGTTTCAACAGTGTTCTCACACAATTTGTGAATTGTAAATACAATTGGATATGCGGTTTAACGGATACAATGAAACACAAATAAGTGTATAAAGTCAACTTGTTTTTCCACTCTACTGCTACTTTAAAAAAAAAACTCCTGTGCAACTTTAGGATTGACTATACACACCTATTGTTAGGATCCATGAATTGATTAACGTGGACCCCGACTTAAACAAGTTGAAAAACTTATGTTACCATTTAGTGGTCAATTGTACGGAATATGTACTGAACTGTGCAATCTACTAATACTGCACGTCACTGATATATATATATATATATATATATATATATATATATATATATATATCAGTGACGTGCAGTCACTAGAGGCAGGTGAGGCAGGGCCTCACCTGCCATCATAGAAAGAAAAAATATGTAAAAAGAAAAAAAATTAATTAAATTGTTATATGTATCCAGTGATTATACTATAAAGTTATTTTCCATTTAACTTCACCAGTTTTAGATTATTTTTATACAAAATCGCTGAATTTTCACATTTGCCGTTCAAATACTGAGAAGAGACGGTCCGGTGAACAGCAGTCAGTTGAGGCACGTCACTCAGTGCCTCAGCATGGATTCCGGACTCGGCTAACTGCTGGCCTGCTGTGCAGTGAGACTGTATTGCTATATGAATTATATTATACATTTCCATAGTTTAGTTAGCTGAGGTATATAATGTACAGTGTATTTTGTCAACAACTGTATGTGTGTAAC
>NC_084586.2:15017500-15072500 GCF_033978685.3 Nerophis lumbriciformis | reverse complement strand
CAGTCTAACCATAGCACAAAGTCCAACGGATCACGTCGGGATTCTAATGTACAATCTGTGCTCCCCACAATACCAGAATAAGTCAGCTCGTGCCCAAGGGCCTATCCTTGAGCCATCTATCAGGGTGGTGCACCAGGAGGGGTTAATGTCACCCAATTTGTAGGGGGATGTTGAGGGTCCTGTAAATTGAAAACACGTGTATTTCAGCTTTTGGGCCACAAAGGGAAGAAGTCGGGTGAAATTGTCAACAGGAGGGTACACACTAGCCAACAAATCACAACCTGGCGGTGTGGGTTCAGAAAACAAAGAGATAAGACAGTTTGAGCCATTAGTGTCAGTCAACTTAAAAGGGACGTCCAGCGGAACAAGCAACACAGTCACCCAGGTCTTGGCTCTTAGCCATGCTAGTCATCCACCTAAGCCACAGGTTGCCTGCACCTGCTCCTAAGGTCAAAGCTACCAGGTCTTCGGTGGTGATGTTATTAGTATACACAGATGTGAGAGCCTTTGTAACGTCACCGAGGTGGAGTGGCACTTTAGGTGCTACAGAGGGGGCAGAGGTAGTTAACGCCCTCTCAAGGACATTAATTTTAATAATTCCTTTAGGGTCTGTACCTGTCTGGTCAACCCCCAAAACAACATAAAAGGGACTAGGCATAACACCTGCTCTGGCAATTGTAAGGGAAAGGGGGTTCTGGGACCGATCAAAGTTCCTCTGAAAGGTCATCCCTCTCAGAATAACTTTGAATTGTGGAAGTATGCTGGCATAGAAAGGGTCATGGTAATCTAAGGGCCCTGTGTAGTGGGTCACCTGCTTCCACGAGGGGCACCACTTACCAGAGTATGTTGTCCGCATCTGACACCAATAGTTCAGGTTTGAGTCGTAACAAAGATAGAGGTTACGAGCACGGTAAGAACTATTTTTTCCCTCGCACTTAATCACACTGCACAGGTCAAAAAAGTAAGTCTTGCTGTCCCCCTTGACCCAGTCCACTTCAAGTCCGCCGTATGTTCTAAGACACTTGTCCGTCACTGTCGTCGGGAAGGAAGAACTGAGACACAAGGTCAGTAGAACAATCCCAAACACCAGTCCGTCCGGGAATCCTACTGGGTATAACATCCTGCCTTTCATCTATCAAAATCAGAGTAATTCAGGTAACGAAACGGGGATAAACATCAAACTTTTCACTTAATGTAACGACACAAATAGTTATGCTGAAAACAAGCAAGAAAAACTAAGAAATATTTAGCATATGGACTGGTCTCAAGCAATGATATACATTATAGAAGTTGATCAGAGTACTATAGGTATAAAATCTGGAAGATTTACACGACGGTCTCTTTCTCTCAGCGTCTTCTTCTGGGCTGTAGGACTATGTGTGTAATTAAAGCCTCGCTCTTCTATGACCTGGGAGAGAGGTTACCAGCACAATCACCCCTTTCAGTGTGTTACTCCGGTAACACACTGAAAGGGGTGATCGTGCTAGTAACCTCTCTCCGGTAACATTCTTCTTCAGATGCCTCAGGCTCAAAAGGCGCTGCTAGGGGGTCGAGTGGGGCAGATGATGAAGGGGGGGGGGGGGGGGGGCAGATGATGTGGCGATGTCGGCAATGACATCCGCTGGAGATTTGTCAGGGTCTTCAGCAGGAGTGCAGAGTGAGAGGTGGTACCAGGTGTCCCCTTTACCAGCCAGTTGAAGGGCGTGGGACGTCCGTTCCACGACCTTGAAGGGACCAGTCCACCTGGGCTCCGTCCACTTACGTTTGATGACCTTGATCTTGACCCTCTAAGTGGACGGAAGGGAATCTGGAGTGGCGGGCTGTCATCCTTGAATCTGTACAGAAGAACTGGCACACAAATTCCGCATTTTGTGTAAAATACCATTTTGGTTTTACGCTGATTCCTTCTTCCGGGGGGGTGTTGATCCTGGGAAGGGCTGACCTGTATGCAGTTGATAGGGTGAAAAACTCAAAGGGCGGTAAAACAGTTTTATTCACGGACATTCGAATGATCATTAACGCTAATTGCAACATGTCAATCCAATTCAATTTGGTCTGTGCACAGATTTTAGCCAATTCGTTTTTGATGTTCTGGTTCATCCTTTCAACCTTACCTTGGGACTTTGTATGGTACCCCGAACCGAACCTGTGTTCTAGTCCGAGAGCATTTTCAACCAAGGCTAAGTGAGTATTTTTAAAATGGGTGCCGTTGTCTGACCTAATCTTTTTGGGGAACCCATGTCGGTAACAAGCCATTTAATTACTGATTTTGTATCCTCATTTGAGGTTGGGGTTGCTTCCGGCCAACCACTGTGATTGTCAACACAAGTCAGCAAGTATCTTTTCCCTTTCGCCGGATTGATCATTTCAATGAAGTCAAAAACTATACACGGTTCACCCTCACCTCCTCCATATTCCAAATTGATCTACTAAACTACTATCGATGTGCAAAATCGTTATTTTCAAGTTAAATTTAGTTATAACTTCTCACCCACGGGAAAATGTTTAAAACTATGGAATGTGTCAGAGTCGAATGATTGTCGATTTTGTTGTAAGGAGTCTGAATCCACCCTCACCTCCTCCCCCTTCTGTTTCTGAAAAAGGGACTGTGTCAATAATACTACCACTTTCAGAAACATCTAAGAAAAAGGTCAGCTAATAGTCAAGTACAGCAAGAGCAGGGGCAGAGGACAGGTCATGTTTGAGGTCAATGAAAGTCTTTTCAGTCTCTGTGGACCACTGGAGGGTGGTATTAGGGTAGGGGACCCCTTAGCGAAATCAGAAATAACTCAAACTCAACTAAACCCTAAATTTTATGTAACTTATTCAATATGGTGAAAGCTTCAAAATATGCCTATATTTATATCGACACAAATACTAGAAAAATACTAACCTTATGGCGGATGCCTTTGCAGTAGTAATTTGAAATTTTACCACACCTGGTGGCCACAATAACAAATTAAGTCAAGCTCATGTTGTAGAAAGTCGAATGATGCGGACACGTTTGTTACTGAATACTTTCTATCAGACTTCTGTCATGGCGACTGTGTGTATGTAATAAGCAACTATAATTGTTTGATATGCTTGAATGTAATGTGTCGTTTTAGCTCAGCTGTTGTGTAGCTGCTAGCTCCTCGTAGCCTACAGCCGGGGTGTCCAAAGTGCAGCCCATAGCTATGTGCTTAACAGAAAACTTAAACAATAAAAAATGTGGTATTTGGGTGTCGGTGCAATGAGTGGCAGCTACGCCGTGTTTTATCATTGGACTTAAGTCTTTGGTTTTGTAGGCGGGGCAAAGAGCAAGGGAACAATGTGGGACAGCAATTGTGTCCATCTTATACCATGCTAGTTGTAGCAAAGATATGTCAACATGAGCAGCATGTTGACATACACCTTGAGTTCCAACATATATAATTATAAAGGAGTCAAAGGCCTCCTGGCATGAACATGAGGCGAGTCGGGTGGCGGTACACACGGAAGCATCTCAGTCAGCCAGGGTTTTCACTGATAGAGCAGTTGGAGATGTCAGCCATTTCTGGTGTTTCAGGCTGTGGTATGAGCTCATGGAGGAGCCTTGGTAGTGGTGTCGCAGCTTGGTGGTTGAGCCGTCAGGTAACACCATGAAGGTTCCTTCTATGCGATATTGAATGTCAGGGTACAGTCTGTAAAGGAGGTCATTACCAATTAGGCAAGGTGTGTGCAGATCAACCACGAAGGGGTGCTTCAGCGAGTGTCCAGCAATCTGAACCGGAAGAGGTTTGGTGACAGGTAACATTCTTGTGACCTCAGCAAAGCCTTCGACCTTCAAAAAGGAAGCACACAGAAATGAGTGGGTGGCACCAGTGTCAATCACAAACTGATACATTGTCCGTTGACACTTATGTCCAGCAGGGGGCCTGTCTGTATTTCCTGCTGGGGCTTCTGCCTTGGGCGTCCTTTGCCATGCCTGTATGATGTTTTGGCTGCAATTGGGAGCCTGTCTCGTTCAGAGGAGTTAGGACATTCACGTTGCCAGTGACCCGGCTGGTCACAGATGAAACTGTTTTCACCCTGTCTTGGCCTTAAAGCACCGTATTCACCACCCGAGTCCAACCGTCTGGTCGCACGTCTGTTGAGGATTCTTTCCTCCACCTGCTGGGACTCAAAAGCAAGGTCACCCACTGCTGAATATACCCTAGCTGATCTTTGACCTTTTGGTTCTTTTTACTTTTCATCTTCAGCGATCTGTAATTTAAGTAGCTGTTTCCTTGTTACTCTACCACCGGCCTTGTTGTTTTCATCCTGCTCTGTCCAATTTTGCATGTGATGAATAAGATGTCCCTGCCATGTGTTGTTTTTGGCACTGTGTATATCAGGGTTAGCTTTGTCCAAAGTGTTTAGCCAAAGGTTCCCTCCCTGAGGTACAGGTGGGAAGGCAAGGTCAACAATGGCTTGCATGTCTGTGACGGCAAAAGGCTTATATTGAAATTGGCCACTAATAGCAGCGTTATGTGTCAAAAATGTCTGGTATGCACGCGCGAGGTTGCCATCTGCCGGAGGAAAATGGTCAGACGTGCAAAGGAAGGGGTTAAGAATTTGAGCCGATGGAGACATTTTAAGTTTTGGAGGTAGGTTCAATCTTAGAAAGGGCGTGTGAGTACCTCCCTCGCTTGTAACTGGAGTAGGGGGCGTTGGCTTAGTTGAAGTATGGGCGGGGTCGTTTGAATAGTCTCGGGCATGCGCGACATGCGAAAGAACAGCCCGTCCATTTTATCTTATTCTTCTCTAACTTTCTTTTCTCTTCCGTCAAACTCTTAAATTCTCGAGCACATACGTTCTGTAAGCCTTCTTTTAAACCGTTAGGTTCCTCGCCATGTGCTCGAGTCATGTCCTTATCTAATTCACCTTGTTCCCCCCCTCTGTCTCTCCCCCGCGGACTCCACCGTCACCAATAGCAACACACGCACACACAAGCAAGCGCACACATACACACACACAAGCACTTGTATGCTCTCAGCAGACACACACAAGCACACGTACACACACACACACACACACACACAACCAGCAGCACACACACACCCACGCAACCAGCAGCACACACACACACAATGAAAAAACTGCACTAAAGCTCTTTCTCTGCGTTTCACTTTACCATAAAACTTCCAGTTACTTTTCTTTATTTACCAAACGTTTGAGTTCACGACTTTACGAGTGTTGTAAACTCCCTCTTAACCCTTTCATGAAACATTCTCCTTTTTTTTCTTTTTTTTTAAACTATCTGCTAATTTTATTGTCGACAACAGTACATTCATCACACTTTCTCCCCAACCGCCATCACATTCCTATCTGTCACACTCCGTGGCCATTGTGTCTTTGTCTCAGAATTTATCGTCCCAGACGAAGGGCCTCGAACCCGTTACTTCAGAATTTATTATACCGTACGAAGGGCCTCGAACCCGTTACTTCAGAATTTATCGTACCGTACGAAGGGCCTCGAACCCGTTACTCGTTTAGGCGACGACCAATGACCCAGGGTGAGCTACACCCAACTATTAGTTTATTCGTCAATGAAACTGCCCGTCAAGGTAGTCGAGACACAATGACACGAGTTGACCACTTATTTACAACTTTTTATGTAATAGCGGACAAGGCAAAAATGCAATCAATCCA
Organism: Nerophis lumbriciformis; assembly: GCF_033978685.3. NCBI lineage: Eukaryota > Metazoa > Chordata > Actinopteri > Syngnathiformes > Syngnathidae > Nerophis > Nerophis lumbriciformis. The sequence goes on along the minus strand of NC_084586.2, from coordinate 15,066,848 downwards.
TCAAAATGTCCACTCTGTGTCTGGGGTACAAACAGTGTTTGACTTACATACTTCAAGACAGATTTTAGAAAAAGGCTCTGCTTACCTTGTTTTATGTTTGGCCACTAGTGAGTCTGTCCAGAAGAGTGCAAGAGGTGTCCAATTCTCAGCGTGTCGCACCGGACGAAGCCCCCAAATTGTTGCGTTTGGACCAGTTGTTCCTCCCAGGGAATTCAAGTCACAAGTCGCTCCCAAGCTCTTTACGACACTTAAAGCTGAGTAGAAAAACCACCAGAGACAGAATAGGTATTTTGTAATATATTTGCAAAGCTTTGCATATACATTGAGACCAGTCCAGCATAGAACATTCAATCGCGCCGCCAAGATGGTCTGCCCCCCCCCCCCCCCGCAACCCGCCCCCCCCTCCCGAAAAACCCTCTCCCCTCTTAAGTCTCTCTTCCTCCCACCCTTGCAGTCTTGTCTCTCCAGCCAAAACACATGCCCATTATCTCTCTTTCTTACATTCCTCACTCAAGGTTAAGCACACAGTTTTTTGCAGACAACCAAAAGACCACAATTGGAAGAAAAACACTAGCTGTTTTGTAATATGATTATGAAATAAAAGAAGTAACACTTAAATTCGAATATATGTAAATATCTGCCTCCGACAGTAATTACAGGTCATATTATTAACAATCATCTTGATACAGTAGATATGTAGACGTTACGTCTGGGTCGCATGGTTGCGGTGGTCGTGTACCCGGGATGCAGAAAGGACGTCAGGAAAGCAGCGTGCAGGTGAGATGGCCATTTATTCTCCATAAACGAAGGGGAAAAAATACTGAAAGGCCGAGAAACTGCGGCAAAGTTTAACACAAGAACAAGCGAAGGCTAGTGGCAAGTAGAAGAAACCAAAATGCAAACTGTGGCATGAAGCGAGCGAGACTGCCAGGCAGAGTGTGGCACGAGGCAGGAATAAATAGCTCTCTGATTAGTGACCGGGAGCAGGTGAGCACTAATCAGAGGCAGGTGACGAAAATCAGCACGCATGGCAACTAAGAAAACAAGCGAGGGTGCTGAAACAGAAATAAACAACAACTAAGGAAATACCTAACTAATCCTAACATGACCCGGGCAACGGATCATTACAATAACTCCCCGAACCCCTTAAGGGACGGATTACTTTTCTTAGTAATTAATTACATTTATTAAAAAGTAATTCCGTTAGTAATAAAATTGCTTTTTTGGTAAAGTAAAGAGTTAGTATAATTACGTAGCTGCTTAGAGAACCAATTTGCAATTGGCAAAACAGCCTGAATTTTACTCGGTATTTGAGATGTGACGTTTGCTTTTAAACGGTTCTTTTACGTGACCGATGAGAATCAACTTGTATGCACGTGCAGATACGGCGTCACCCGACTTGCAACTGGACTACAAAATGACTCATTGTCACAGAAAACATAGCATTTGGGTTCACTTTTTGATATTTTTATGTATTTAATTATTTTAATTCATTGTTCTGACATGTAAGGTTGTTTAAGCATAACCACACCAGGGAGGGTGGCACTGTTCAATTTTGTGTTCACGTTTTTATTTTGTCAATACTTTATTTTGCTTCTATTTTTACTTAGTATATACATTTTAGTCTTACTCATTGTTTGTGTATTTGGTCTGTATTACTTAAATGCCACAATTGTAAATAACAACTTACTTCAAAGAGCCATAAATCGCATATAAAAGTGACAAAAAAAAATTAGAGAAAAAATCATCTCCTCATCTGGTTGTTTAATAGCTGGGTGTTTCATGCTGCGTGTCGTGAAACTGCACTATCGCAATTTCTCCTGATAACATTCAATGCATTGTGTGACTTGATTACTATCCAGCAACTTCAGGAATTTGTGCAACAGGTGAGAGAGAAAAAATTCAGTCTAAGCCTGGGCCAAGGGGGGAAAAACCTCATAGCCATAGCACACATAATCATGTGTGTAAGAGGGAAACATCAAAGGACATTAAAGACATTAAAAGAGCAGAGCTGATGCAACCAGCCACTTCTACACAGCCACAAAAGTAAAACAACAACAAAAAAGTTCCAAGTTTCAAGTTTTATTGGTCACATGCAGAGTACACCACAGTGAAATGCTGTTTTCCATGCTCTTCAGATATTGCGTACAAACACTAGTTACAGAATCTAATACACTAAATACAAAACAATTGAATAGCTCTGATGTACATTAATTACAAGACAATAAGTTACAGTAGTTATGGTAGAGGTGTCAGTACAAGTAGAAGTACAGTACCAGTGCAGGATCAAATAGTATATACAGCCATACTTGCCAACCCTCCCGAATTTTCCGGGAGACTCCCGAATTTCAGTGCCTCTCCCAAAAATCTCCCGGGATAACCATTCTCCCGAATTTCTCCCGATTTCCAGCCGGACCTGAGAGAGGACAGCCTGTCGTCACGTCCACTTTTCCTCCATATAAACAGCGTGCCGGCCCAGTCACGTTATAACATCTATGACTTTTGGAGAGTGCACAACTGCACACACAACAAGAAGGAGACTATTATATATGTCTCCGTTATCCATATGTTTATATATCACCCATAAATTAGGCAGGCACGGAGCTATTTCTCAGCGTGTGTTTATACCAGCCGGCACGTTAATACACTGACACACAACATCCGGATTCCCATCGTGCATTGCTTCAAAACTACGGCAAGTAGTAATGTCCAAAAAAAGATAGTGACAGAGAATAGAACGAGGATAGACAATTCAACCCTAAACTCACTCCTTTCCTGCAAATTAAATGTCACAGATGCTCCCCATACCTATGCTCCTTCAAAGGCTGTGCTACTGGCTGCAAAGCATTGCACTTTCAAATACAACAATGAGTAGAAAGGAGTGTTATGTGTGTATATGTGTTAATAAATGAACACTGAAATTCAAGTATTTATTTTATATTTATATATATATATATATATATATATATATATATATATATATAAAATAAAATTCAAATTCAAGTATTTATTTTATATATATATATATATATATATATATATATATATATATATATATATATATATATATAAAATAAATACTTGAATTTCAGTGATAAATACATATATATATATATATATATATATATATATATATATATATATATATATATATATATATATATAAAATAAATACTTGAATTTCAGTGATAAATACATATATATATATATATATATATATATATATATATATATATGTATATATGTCTTAATAAGGTTATCCAAAAAATAGTGCTCGATACCGTAGTAGAGCGCAATATATGTATGTGTGGGGAAAAAAATCACAAGACTATTTCATCTCTACAGGCCTGTTTCATGAGGGGGGTACCCTCAATCGTCAGGAGATTTTTTTCCCCACACATACATATATATGTATATATGTATTTATAGCTAGAATTCACTGAAATTCAAGTATTTATTATATATATATATATATATATAAAATAAATACTTGAATTTCAGTGAATATATATATATATATATATATATATATAAAATAAATACTTGAATTTCAGTGAATTCTAGCTATAAATACACATATATACATATACATATATATATATATATAAAATAAATACTTGAATTTCAGTGAATTCTAGCTATAAATACATATATATATATATTAAATATATATATATATGGATTTATAGCTAGAATTCACTGAAATTCAAGTATTTATTTTATATATATATATATATATAAAATAAATACTTGAATTTCAGTGAATTCTAGCTATAAATACATATATATACATATATTATATATATATATATATATAAAATAAATACTTGAATTTAAGTGAATTCTAGCTATAAATACATATATATATATATATATATATATATATATATTATATATATGTATATATAGCTAGAATTCACTGAAATTCAAGTATTTCTTTTATATATATATATATATATATATATATATATATAAAATAAATACTTGAATTTCAGTGAATATATATATATATATATAAAATAAATACTTGAATTTCTGTGAATTCTAGCTATAAATAACCCCCCCCCCCCCCAAACAAATCTCCCGAATTCGGAGGTCTCAAGGTTGGCAAGTATGTATACAGTATAGGAAGCAACAAATATTAAGGTGTCTACTGTTCTTTGGCAGTTGAGTAGTTATTATTAGCCTTTATTTAACCAGGTAAAATCCCATTGAGATCAAAGATCTCTTTTCCAAGGGAGACCTGGCCAAGAGGGCAGCAGCAAGGTTACATTAAAAACAGTAAACAAATACATAAAACATCACATTTACAACATTAAAACTTGCTCACATGACACATGTGCATACAGACAAGGTAGACTGTAGTCCCTTCACAGAAGCTTTAAACTCATTCAACGTAACTAGGGTTTGAAATTTAATATCGGATTGTAGGTTATTCCAAGCCTTCGGTGCTGAAAACCTAAATGCTTTCTTGCCCAGTTCAGTTCTTACTTTGGGGACGACAAATTGCAGAACATTTATTGAACGAAGATTGTGACTTCCTTGTTTCTTTGTTAAAAGAAGATTGTGACTTCCTTGTTTCTTTGTTAAAAGAAGATTGTGACTTCCTTGTTAAAAGAAGATTGTGACTTCCTTGTTTCTTTGTTAAAAGACAAGACAGATAAGATGGAGTGATACCCAGAATGGTTTTGTAGATGAAAACATAGCAATGATTGAGGCGTCGAGCACATAAAGATGTCCAGTTAAGCATTGAGTATAACACACGATGGTGAGTAAGTTGGTGATAAATGTCAGTGGCCCGTGGTACACACTATCCAGCGTGTGGAGACAAGCAGCAGTAGCATTCTTGTACAACACATCTCCATAGTCAATAACAGCTAAAAAGGTTGTTTCCACCAATTTCTGTTTCACAGTAAAAGAAAAGCAAGACTTGTTTCTATAATAAAATCCCAGTAAAAGTTTCAGTTTTTTTACAACATACTGAATGTGCTCCTTAAAGGGGAACATTATCACCAGACCTATGTAAGAGTCAATATATACCTTGATGTTGCAGAAAAAAGACCATATATTTTTTAAACCGATTTCCGAACTCTAAATGGGTGAATTTTGGCGAATTAAACGCCTTTCTAATATTCGCTCTCGGAGCGTTGTGATGTCACATCGGGAAGCAATCCGCCATTTTCTCAAACACCGGGTCAAAACAGCTCTGTTATTTTCCGTTTTTTCGACAGTTTACCGTACCTTGGAGACATCATGCCTCTGCGGTGTGTTGTCGGAGGGTGTAACAACATTCAAGTTGCACCAGTGGCCCAAAGATGCGAAAGTGGCAAGAAATTGGACGTTTGTTCCGCACACTTTACCGACGAAAGCTATGCTACGACAGAGATGGCAAGAATGTGTGGATATCCTGCGACACTCAAAGCAGATGCATTTCCAACGATAAAGTCAAAGAAATCTGCCGCCAGACCCCCATTGAATCTGCCGGAGTGTGTGAGCAATTCAGGGACAAAGGCCCTCGGTAGCACGGCAAGCAATGGCGGCAGTTTGTTCCCGTTGACGAGCGAGCTAAACCCCCTGGATGTCTTGGCTCACACCGTCCCAAGATGATCAAGAGAAGAATATCGACCCTAGCTTCCCTGGCCTGCTGACATGAGGGTAAGTCTACAGAATATATTAATTGATGAAAATTGGGCTGTCTGCATGGGACTCCTGAGGCAGCAGACAGGTACCGACAGGCCAAGCGGTGTGCGGCTTCAGCGGTCGCGGAGGCAAAAACTCGGACATGGGAGGAGTTCGGGGAGGCCATGGAAAAAGACTTCCGGAAGGCTTCGAAGCAATTCTGGACCACCATCCGCCGCCTCAGGAAGGGGAAGCAGTGCAGTGTCAACACCGTGTATGGTGGGGATGGTGCTCTGCTGACCTCGACTGCGGATGTTGTGGATCGGTGGGGAGAATACTTCGAAGACCTCCTCAATCCTACCAGCACGTCTTCCTATGAGGAAGCAGGGCCTGGGGAATCTGTAGTGGGCTCTCCTATTTCTGGGGCTGAGGTTGCCGAGGTAGTTAAAAAGCTCCTCGGTGGCAAGGCCCCGGGGGTGGATGAGATCCGCCCGGAGTTCCTTAAGGCTCTGGATGTTGTGGGGCTGTCTTGGTTGACAAGACTCTGCAACATCGCGTGCACATCGGGGGCGGTACCTCTGGATTGGCAGACCGGGGTGGTGGTTCCTCTCTTTAAGAAGGGGAACCGGAGGGTGTGTTCCAACTATCGTGGGATCACACTCCTCAGCCTTCCCGGTAAGGTCTATTCAGGTGTACTGGAGAGGAGGCTACGCCGGATAGTCGAACCTCGGATTCAGGAGGAACAGTGTGGTTTTCGTCCTGGTCGTGGAACTGTGGACCAGCTCTATACTCTCGGCAGGGTCCTTGAGGGTGCATGGGAGTTTGCCCAACCAGTCTACATGTGCTTTGTGGACTTGGAGAAGGCATTCGACCGTGTACCCCGGGAAGTCCTGTGGGGAGTGCTCAGAGAGTATGGGGTAACGGACTGTCTTATTGTGGCAGTTCGCTCCCTGTATGATCAGTGTCAGAGCTTGGTCCGCATTGCCAGCAGTAAGTCGAACACGTTTCCAGTGAGGGTTGGACTCCGCCAAGGCTGCCCTTTGTCACCGATTCTGTTCATAACCTTTATGGACAGAATTTCTAGGCGCAGTCAGGGCGTTGAGGGGATCTGGTTTGGGGGCTGCAGGATTAGGTATCTGCTATTTGCAGATGATGTGGTCTGATGGCTTCATCTGGCCAGGATCTTCAGCTCTCACTGGATCGGTTCGCAGCCGAGTGTGAAGCGACTGGGATGGGAATCAGCACCTCCAAGTCCGAGTCCATGGTGTTCTCTCCCGGAAAAGGGTGGAGTGCCATCTCCGGGTTGGGGAGGAGATCTTGCCCCAAGTGGAGGAGTTCAAGTACCTCGGAGTCTTGTTCACAAGTGAGGGAAGAGTGGATCGTGAGATCGACAGGCGGATCGGTGCGGCGTCTTCAGTAATGCGGACGCTGTATCGATCCGTTGTGGTGAAGAAGGAGCTGAGCCGGAAGGCAAAGCTCTCGATTTACCGGTCGATCTACGCTCCCATCCTCACCTATGGTCATGAGCTTTGGGTTATGACCGAAAGGACAAGATCACGGGTACAAGCGGCCGAAATGAGTTTCCTCCGCCGAGTGGCGGGGCTCTCCCTTAGAGATAGGGTGAGAAGCTCTGTCATCCGGGAGGAGCTCAAAGTAAAGCCGCTGCTCCTCCACATCGAGAGGAGCCAGATGAGGTGGTTCGGGCATCTGGTCAGGATGCCACCCGAACGCCTCCCTAGGGAGGTGTTTTGGGCACGTCCGACCGGTAGGAGGCCACGGGGAAGACCCAGGACACGCTGGGAAGACTATCTCTCCCGGCTGGCCTGGGAACGCCTCGGGATCCCCCGGGAGGAGCTGGACGAAGTGGCTGGGGAGAGGGAAGTCTGGGCTTCCCTGCTTAAGCTGCTGCCCCCGCGACCCGACCTCAGATAAGCGGAAGAAGATGGATGGATGGTCTGTCTGCACTCTCAAAGTGCATGTTGTTGCCAAATGTATTTCATATGCTGTAAACCTAGTTCATAGTTGTTAGTTTCCTTTAATGCCAAACAAACACATACCAATCGTTGGTTAGAAGGCGATCGCCAAATTCGTCCTCGCTTTCTCCCGTGTCGCTGGCTGTCGTGTCATTTTCGTCGGTTTCGCTTGCATACGGTTCAAACCGATATGGCTCAATAGCTTCAGTTTCTTCTTCAATTTCGTTTTCGCTACCTGCCTCCACACTACAACCATCCGTTTCAATACATGCGTAATCTGTTGAATCGCTTAAACCGCTGAAATCCGAGTCTGAATCCGAGCTAATGTCGCTATAGCTTGCTGTTCTTTCCGCCATGTTTGTTTGTGTTGGCTTCACTATGTGACGTCACAGGAAAATGGACGGGTGTTTATAACGATGGTTAAAATCAGGCACTTTGAAGCTTTTTTTAGGGATATTGCGTGATGGGTAAAATTTTGAAAAAAAACTTCGAAAAATATAATAAGCCACTGGGAACTGATTTTTAATGGTTTTAACCATTCTGAAATTGTGATAATGTTCCCCTTTAAAACTCAAGTGGTCATCAATTAAAAATCCTAAATATTTAAAAGCAGATACTAACATAATTTGTTGCCCATTTCTTGTTAAAATAGTGACAGTAGTATGAACAGTATGACTTCTTTATACTCTTGTTTTTACATTATTGAATGAAGGGTATTCTAGTCCGGTAAGTAAAGTGATTCTTGTGCGTGCGGTTTTGTGCAATTGTGATAAAGTGTTAATCAGCGATGCAGTTGAGCAGTCTGATGGCTTGTGGATAGAAGCTCCTCCTGAGTCTCTTCGTGTTGGCCATGAGACTCCGGTAGAACTTGCCTGACCGCAGCAGTGAGAAGAGGCTGGCTAGAGACCCTCACTATCCTCTTGGCCTTGGATCTACACCCACCTGGTGTGGATGTTGCAGATGGTTGGGAGCACACCTCTGATGGTGTGCTGGGCTGATCTGGACACTCTCTGCAGTCTGTACATACATAACATATACACTGTGGTGGCCTCTGCAGTGTTACACCCCATCGTCTGCTGGGAGAGGAGCAGACCCATCAAAGCAACCCTCAGCCACTGTCCAGTCCGCATGGATGAGCGAGGATGCGTCCGAGGAGACCGAGGTGTCCGATACCTGCTCATTCAGCCAAGATGCTGTGAAGCTTGTCCGTCCCGACGCTCAGCAGCCAGCTCAGCAGCTCCTGTCTCTTCACCCGCATCTCCTCCGGTCTCTCCAAACGGACTCGGGTGTGGCAGAGACCCAGCAGCTGGTCTCCATGGCCAAAAGGCCCCAAGGGAGGCAGATCCAGAAGTCAAGAAAGTGCCACCTCTTGTCACACAGTCCCAAAGAGTCTCCAACCAAAAGGCAAAAAAAAACCCCACATGACAACAAGAGGGAAACAAAAGGATGACACAAGAGCCCAGACCTCCTGCCAACAGCAGCCACTACAGCGGCGCCATCTAGGGGGAGAAAAAAAGAAAGACTGATAAAATGAGTTTTGTGTGAATGTGTGATGTGTTAAAAGATGTACTGGATTGCTGAAAAACAGGTTGTATGAGCCAACTTATACACACGCAGATAATGACTCCACAATCTGAATGACGACTAACGTGATAAAAATAATCTGATACTGCAATCTCTCTATTGGCCTCCTTCATACCTGGCATCCTGTGTGTACTCACAAATATTAAAATACATATTTACAAACCCCGTTTCCATATGAGTTGGGAAATTGTGTTAGATGTAAATATAAACGGAATACAATGATTTGCAAATCCTTTTCAACCCATATTCAATTGAATGCACTACAAAGACAACATATTTGATGTTCAAACTCATTAACTTTATTATTTTTTTGCAAATAATAATTAACATGGCATGTTCACCACTGTGTTACATGGCCTTTCCTTTTAACAACACTCAGTAAACTTTTTGGAACTGAGGAGACACATTTTTGAAGCTTCTCAGGTGGAATTCTTTCCCATTCTTGCTTGATGTACAGCTTAAGTTGTTCAACAGTCCGGGGGTCTCCGTTGTGGTATTTTAGGCTTCATAATGCGCCACACATTTTCAATGGGAGACAGGTCTGGACTACAGGCAGGCCAGTCTAGTACCCGCACTCTTTTACTATGAAGCCACCTTGATGTAACACGTGGCTTGGCATTGTCTTGCTGAAATAAGCAGGGGCGTCCATGGTAACGTTGCTTGGATGGCAACATATGTTGCTCCAAAACCTGTATGTACCTTTCAGCATTAATGGTGCCTTCACAGATGTGTAAGTTACCCATGTCTTGGGCACTAATACACCCCCATACCATCACAGATGCTGGCTTTTCAACTTTGCGCCTATAACAATCCGGATGGTTCTTTTCCTCTTTGGTCCGAAGGACACAACGTCCACAGTTTCCAAAAACAATTTGAAATGTGGACTCGTCAGACCACAGAACACTTTTCCACTTTGTATCAGTCCAGCTTTGATGAGCTCAGGCCCTGCAAAGCCGGCAGCGTTTCTGGGTGTTGTTGATAAACGGCTTTCGCTTTGCATAATACAGTTTTAACTTGCACTTACAGATGTCGCGACCAACTGTAGTTACTGACAGTGGGTTTCTGAAATGTTCCTGAGCCCCTGTGGTGATATCCTTTACACACTGATGTCGCTTGTTGATGCAGTACAGCCTGAGGGATCGAAGGTCACAGGCTTAGCTGCTTACGTGCAGTGATTTCTCCAGATTCTCTGAACCCTTTGATGATATTACGGACCGTAGATGGGGAAATCCCTAAATTCCTTGCAATAGCTGGTTGAGAAAGGTTTTTCTTAAACAGTTCAACAATTTGCTCACGCATTTGTTGACAAAGTGGTGACCCTCGCCCCATCCTTGTTTGTGAATGACTGAGCATTTCATGGAATCTACTTTTATACCCAATCATGGCACCCACCTGTTCCCAATTTGCCTGTTCACCTGTGGGATGTTCCAAATAAGTGTTTGATGAGCATTCCTCAACTTTATCAGTATTTATTGCCACCTTTTCCAACTTCTTTGTCACTTGTTGCTGGCATCAAATTATAAAGTTAATGATTTGCAAAAAAAAAAAAAGTTTATGAGTTTGAACATCAAATATGTTGTCTTTGTAGCATATTCAACTGAATATGGGTTGAAAATGATTTGCAAATCATTGTATTCCGTTTATATTTACATCTAACACAATTTCCCAACTCATATGGAAACGGGGTTTGTAGATCACATTCAAGAATGTAACCTGGGTGTACGCGGTGTGGTGCAAGCGCCACTCGTTTTTCTTGAATCGGAGCTCTGCGTAGTCAAAGAATACAATTAACGACCTTAACGCCACTGGTTTAGAATGAAAGAGGGCACAGTTCTGTACTTGACTGACAAAACAAATCTGAGAGCCATTCATTGTATGAGACCACCACCCTATCCAGGATTTTTAGTTTTACACACAAAACATGATTTGTTCATCATAGATGTATTTACAAAAACATCTCCAGCCATTTAAAAAATGTATTCTTGGCTACTTGTGAATTTTGCTCTTCCATCCATCTTCTTCCGCTTAGAGGTCGGGTCGCAGGGGCAGCAGCCTAAGCAGAGAAGCCCAGACTTCCCTCTCCCCAGCCACTTCGTCCCGGGGGATCCTGAGGCGTTCTCAGGCCAGCCAGGAGACGTAGTTTTCCCAACGTGTCCTCAGTCTTCCCCGTGGCCTCCTACCGCATACTTGCCAACCCTCCCGAATTTTCCGGGAGACTACTGAATTTTAGTGCCTCTCCCGAAAATCTCCCGGGACAACTATTCTCCCGAATTTCTCCCGATTTCCAGCCGGACCTGAGTGAGGACAGCCTGTCGTCACGTCCACTTTTCCTCCATATAAACAGCCACGTTATAACATCTACGGCTTTTGGAACTCAGTGCGCAACTGCACACACAAGAAGGAGACTATTATATATGTCGCCGTTATCCATAGGTTTATGTATAACTAGGCATATCCGATAATGGCTTTTTTGCCGATATTCCGATATTGTCCAACTCATAATTACCGATACCGATATCAACCAATACTGATATATACAGTCGTGGAATTAACGCATTATTATGCCTAATTTGGACAACCAGGTATGGTGAAGATAAGGTCCTTTTTAAATAAATAAATAAAATAAAATAAAAAAATCAATTAAAAAAATTTTCTTGAATAAAAAGGAAAGTAAAACAATATAAAAACAGTTACATAGAAACTAGTAATGAATGAAAATGAGTCAAATTAACTGTTAAAGGTTAGTACTATTAGTGGACCAATCATGTGTGCTTACAGACTGTATCCCTTGCAGACTGTATTGATATATATTGATATATAATGTAGGAACCACAATATTAATAACAGAAAGAAACAACCCTTTTGTGTGAATGAGTGTAAATGGGGGAGGAAGGTTTTTAGGGTCGGTGCATTAATTCTAAGTGTATCTTGTGTTTTTTATGTTGATTTAATTAAAAAAAAACGATACCGATAATAAAAAAACAATATTATCGGACATCTCTATCTATAACCCATAAAGTAGGCAGGCACGGAGCTATTTCTCAGCGTGTGTTTATTCAAGCCGGCACGTTAATACACTGACACTAAGGCTGCAGCTAACGATTATTTTTCTATCGATTAATCTATAGATTATTTTTTTCGATTAATCGGTTAATCTATAGATTATTTTTTTCGATTAATCTATAGATTATTTTTCCTTTTACCGATTATTTTTTTATTTAAAATGAAGATGAAAAAATAAATGTAGGCCAGTTTTTTCAAAAGGCATGACTTTTATTTACCAAAAAAAAAGTATGGCCACTCAGTCAACATTGACAACAACATGACAAAATATTCTGTAACAATGTAAACATTTAAAACTTTTAACATTTAACAAAATTAAAAGTAGCTTATTTGCTTTTTAATGTGCAAATATAAAAGTAAACATCCAGTGCAATCTTAATATTCTGCAATAGTATAAGCATTTCAAAAGTAAAAGTATTGCTTATTTGCTAAAATGTGCAAAAATAAAGATAAACATCCAATACAAAAAAGTGCAAAACGAAATATTCTGTAACAACAGTGTAAACATTTCAACAAAAGTAAAAGTATTGCTCATTTTGCTTAATAACACAACAATGATAGTATGATTAAAGTGAAAGTTAATTGTTGGTTTGTACATAGTATATGTAACTATTAATGTTGTAAAAGGTATTTGCACAACTAATTAACGTTAGCGTTAAAGAGGAGCGCATCTTTGTAAACACTGAACAGGCACGCCAAACGCGCCTCTCAGAGCGAAACAGTGTTTTAGTTTATGAATTTACAATGCAGATACAAATGACACATTCATGTTTTTGTGTAATGATGACAACGTATACTCACGCGGACGATTGACTAGTTGATGGTGATGGCAAGAACGCGGTCGGGTGTTTTCTTTTCAAATGTTCGTTTATAGCCATTGTGCATACAACAACATTATTAGCAGAGGTGGGTAGAGTAGCCAGAAATTGTACTCAAGTAAGAGTACTGTTACTTTAGAGATTTATTACTCAAGTAAAAGTAAGGAGTAGTCACCCAAATATTTACTTGAGTAAAAGTAAAAAGTATATTGTGAAAAAACTACTCAAGTACTGAGTAACTGATGAGTAACATACACACATATATACAGGTAAAAGCCAGTAAATTAGAATATTTTGAAAAACTTGATTTATTTCAGTAATTGCATTCAAAAGGTGTAACTTGTACATTATATTTATTCATTGCACACAGACTGATGCATTCAAATGTTTATTTCATTTAATTTTGATGATTTGAAGTGGCAACAAATGAAAATCCAAAATTCCGTGTGTCACAAAATTAGAATATTACTTAAGGCTAATACAAAAAAGGGATTTTTAGAAATGTTGGCCAACTGAAAAGTATGAAAATGAAAAATATGAGCATGTACAATACTCAATACTTGGTTGGAGCTCCTTTTGCCTCAATTACTGCGTTAATGCGGCGTGGCATGGAGTCGATGAGTTTCTGGCACTGCTCAGGTGTTATGAGAGCCCAGGTTGCTCTGATAGTGGCCTTCAACTCTTCTGCGTTTTTGGGTCTGGCATTCTGCATCTTCCTTTTCACAATACCCCACAGATTTTCTATGGGGCTAAGGTCAGGGGAGTTGGCGGGCCAATTTAGAACAGAAATACCATGGTCCGTAAACCAGGCACGGGTAGATTTTGCGCTGTGTGCAGGCGCCAAGTCCTGTTGGAACTTGAAATCTCCATCTCCATAGAGCAGGTCAGCAGCAGGAAGCATGAAGTGCTCTAAAACTTGCTGGTAGACGGCTGCGTTGACCCTGGATCTCAGGAAACAGAGTGGACCGACACCAGCAGATGACATGGCACCCCAAACCATCACTGATGGTGGAAACTTTACACTAGACTTCAGGCAACGTGGATCCTGTGCCTCTCCTGTCTTCCTCCAGACTCTGGGACCTCGATTTCCAAAGGAAATGCAAAATTTGCATGGTTGGGTGATGGTTTGGGGTGCCATGTCATCTGCTGGTGTCGGTCCACTCTGTTTCCTGAGATCCAGGGTCAACGCAGCCGTCTACCAGCAAGTTTTAGAGCACTTCATGCTTCCTGCTGCTGACCTGCTCTATGGTGATGGAGATTTCAAGTTCCAACAGGACTTGGCGCCTGCACACAGCGCAAAATCTACCCGTGCCTGGTTTACGGACCATGGTATTTCTGTTCTAAATTGGCCCGCCAACTCCCCTGACCTTAGCCCCATAGAAAATCTGTGGGGTATTGTGAAAAGGAAGATGCAGAATGCCAGACCCAAAAACGCAGAAGAGTTGAAGGCCACTATCAGAGCAACCTGGGCTCTCATAACACCTGAGCAGTGCCAGAAACTCATCGACTCCATGCCACGCCGCATTAACGCCATAATTGAGGCAAAAGGAGCTCCAACCAAGTATTGAGTATTGTACATGCTCATATTTTTCATTTTCATACTTTTCAGTTGGCCAACATTTCTAAAAATCCCTTTTTTGTATTAGCCTTAAGTAATATTCTAATTTTGTGACACACGGAATTTTGGATTTTCATTTGTTGCCACTTCAAATCATCAAAATTAAATGAAATAAACATTTGAATGCATCAGTCTGTGTGCAATGAATAAATATAATGTACAAGTTACACCTTTTGAATGCAATTACTGAAATAAATCAAGTTTTTCAAAATATTCTAATTTACTGGCTTTTACCTGTATATATATATATATATATATATATATATATATATATATATATACACACACATATATATATATATACATATATATATATATATATACACACACACACACACACATACATATATATATATATATATATATATATATATATATATATATATATATATATATACACATATATATACATACATTGATATATACAGTATATAATTTATATTTATTTATTTTGCCGTTTTTGTTTACATGTTAAAGGTGTTTTAATGAATATACATGCATGTTTAACACATATAGATTCCTTTCTTTCATGAAGACAAGAATATAAGTTGGTGTATTACCTGATTCTGATGACTTGCATTGATTGTAAACAGACAGTATTGCTTATAACGTCCACGTTTTCAAATGGAGGAGAAAAAAAGTTCCTCCTTTCTGTCTAATACCACATGAAAGTGGTTGGTTTTTGGTATCTTATTTGTCCATCTTCCATATTCGTTTTTATACACTTTACAAGAAATAAATTGGCGGCAAACTCCGTAGCTTGCTAGCTTGTTTGCGCTGGCTTTCGGAGACTCTTATTTTGAAAGCGCGGCGCGATGGAGCGGCACTTTTATTGTGAAGACAGGAACTGTGCAGTCAGTCTTTAGGCTTTTGACGGGATGTACGGTTGAAATAAAAAGTAGTCTTTTTTCCTTCACACTTTTGATTGATTGATTGGAACTTGTATTAGTAGATTGCACAGTACAGTACATATTCCGTACAATTGACCACTAAATGGTAACACCCCAATACGTTTTTCAACTTGTTTAAGTCGGGTCATGTGACCGCCTGGCTCTGTTTGATTGGTCCAACGTCACCAGTGACTGCATCTGATTGGTGGAACGGAGTGAAACGTCACCAGTAAGGCAGGCACTTTGAAGGTCTGTCTGACAGACCAAAACAAACAAAGTGTGCATTAACAGATCGATAAAAATTAGTAGCGAGTAGCGAGCTGAATGTAGATACAAGTAGCGTTTCTTCTTAGGCCGTTTATTGAAATACTCCCACACTTTTGACGACTTTTGGCGTGCTTTTTTCCCCTCACTCGCACCGCTCGCATCGTCTGCTTTGCGCTCCGCCATGACGGTAGTGTGACGTAAATATGCGACGCGTCGAAGCACAAAAACGGCGTCGACGTATTTACGTAACCGATGACGTCGACTACGTCGACGCGTCGTTTCAGCCCTAACTGACACACAACATCCGGATTCCCATCATGCATTGCTTCAAAACTACAGCAAGTAGTAATGTCCAAAAAAAGATAGTGACAGAGAATAGAACGAGGATGGACAATTCAACCCTAAACTCACTCCTTTCCTGCAAATTACAGTTCACCTATGCTCCTTCAAAGGCTGTGTTACTGGCTGCAAAGCATTGCACTTTCAAGTACAACAATGAGTAGAGAGGAGTGTTATGTGTGTGTATATGTGTAAATAAATGAACACTGAAATTCAAGTATTTATTTTATATATATAAGAAATACTTGAATTTCAGTGAATTCTAGCTATAAAGTCCCAAGGTTGGCAAGTATGGTCGGACGTGCCATCCTGAGCAGATGCCTGTACCACCTCATCTGGCTCCGCTCGATGTGGAGGAGCAGCGGCTTTACTCTGAGTTCCCCCCGGATGACAGAGCTTCTCACCCTATCTCTAAGGGAGAGACCTGCCACCCGGCGGAGGAAACTCATTTCGGCCGCTTGTACCCGTGATCTGATTGGACTGATTGTACATTGACTGACAATATATTTTACAGCATTGCACAGATGCTGGCTTTTGAACTTTGCCCCTATAACAATCCGGATGGTTATTTTCCTCTTTGGTCCGGAGGACACAATGTCTACAGTTTCCAAAAACAATTTGAAATGTGGACTCGTCAGACCACAGAACACTTTTCCACTTTGCATCAGTCCATCTGAGATGAGCTAGGAGCCCAGCGAAGCCGGCGGCATTTCTGGGTGTTGTTGATAAATGGCTTTCGCTTTGCATCGCAGAGTTTTAACTTGCACTTACAGATGTAGCGAGCAACTGTAGTTAATGACAGTGGTTTTCTGAAGTGCTCCTGAGCCCATGTGGTGATATCCTTTACACACTGATGTCGATTTTTGATGCGGTACCGCCTGAGAGATCGAAGGTCTGTAATATCATAGCTTACATGCAGTGATTTCTCCAGATTCTCTGAACCTTTTGATGATATTACGGACCGTAGATGGTGAAATCCCTAAATTCCTTGCAGTAGCTGGTTGAGAAATGTTGTTCTGTCGGACAATATGCTCATGCACTTGTTTGTGAATGACTGAGCATTTCATGGAAGCTGCTTTTATACCCAATCATGGCACCCACCTGTTCCCAATTAGCCTGTTCACCTGTGGGATGTTCCCTATAAGTGTTTGATGAGCATTCCTCAACTTTCTCAGTCTTTTTTGCCACTTGTGCCAGCTTTTTTTGCAGGCATCAAATTCCAAATGAGCTAATATTTGCAAAAAATAACAAAGTTTACCAGTTCAAACGTTAAATATCTTGTCTTTGCAGTCTATTCAATTGAATATAGGTTGAAAGGATTTGCAAATAGTTGTATTTTGTTTTTATTAACGATTTACACGACCAACTTCACTGGTTTGGGGTTTTGTATTAAATGTATTAAAAATTCTATAAATGCAAACATTTTGTGCCATCTCGTGTGTCTCACCTGTGCTGGTGTGACACTCGAGTTCCTTTATTCCTTCCAGGATGGATTCTTCCTCAGGTTTTTTGGTACAGACGCAGTATTCCGCTGTCGTGGAATTTCTTCCACAAGTTCATTTCCAAAACGTAGTCGTGATGGGAGTAGAACGACCTGAAGGCTTTTTCATGCTTCTCGTAGTAATAGTTGGCATATTTCCGGTGGTCTTGGGTAATGAACCCGTACGCGTCCACCTGGGGAGAGCAAACCCGTAAACTATAGAGGTGAGTGTCATGAACGACTCGTTTATAAGGCTCCAGCGCCCCCTGCAACCTCGAAAGGGACAAGCGGTATAAAATGGATGGATGGATGGATGGGTGTTTTTTTTTTAACAAAAAGTAATTACGACTAATTCAAAACGCCCACGATTTTTACTAAACGAGACCCACAGGTGGAAGTTTCACTGACTCTCAAGTTTTATACGGAGCCTACAACCTTCACTAACTCACAGGTACTCGAAACCTGCGAGTTTAACTGACTCGCGAGTGCTACACAAAGCCTACGATCTTCACTGACTCACAGACACTCGAAACCTCCAAGCTTCATCTTGCACTCGTGAGTCAGTGAAACTTTCGGGTTTTGAGTACCTGTGAGTCAGTGTAGTTTGCAAGCTTAGGAAGTTTCACTGACTCTCAAGTGTTATACGAAGCCTACGATCTTCACTAACTCACAGGTAAACGAAACCTGCGAGTTTAACTGACTCACGAATGTTACACAAAGCCTACGATCTTTACTGACTCACAGGTACTCGAAACCTGCGAGTTAACTGACTCGCGAGTGCTACACAAAGCCTACGATCTTCACTGACTCACGCAAGTTCACTGGTTCGCGGGTGCTACACAAAGCCTACGATCTTCACTGACTCACAGACACTCGAAACCTCCAAGCTTCATCTTGCACTCGTGAGTCAGTGAAACTTTCGGGTTTTGAGTACCTGTGAGTCAGTGTAGTTTGCAAGCTTAGGAAGTTTCACTGACTCTCAAGTGTTATACGAAGCCTACGATCTTCACTAACTCACAGGTAAACGAAACCTGCGAGTTTAACTGACTCACGAATGTTACACAAAGCCTACGATCTTTACTGACTCACAGGTACTCGAAACCTGCGAGTTAACTGACTCGCGAGTGCTACACAAAGCCTACGATCTTCACTGACTCACGCAAGTTCACTGGTTCGCGGGTGCTACACAAAGACTACGATCTTCACTGACTCACAGACACTCGAAACCTCCACGCTTCATCTTGCACTCATGAGTCAGTGAAACTTTCGGGTTTTGAGTACCTGTGAGTCAGTGTAGTTTGCAAGCTTAGGAAGTTTCACTGACTCTCAAGTGTTATACGAAGCCTACGATCTTTACTGACTCACAGGTACTCGAAACCTGCGAGTTAACTGACTCGCGAGTGCTACACAAAGCCTACGATCTTCACTGACTCACGCAAGTTCACTGACTCGCGGGTGCTACACAAAGCCTACGATCTTCACTGACTCACAGACACTCGAAACCTCCAAGCTTCATCTGGCACTCGTGAGTCAGTGAAACTTTTGGGTTTTGAGTACCTGTGAGTCAGTGTAGTTTGCAAGCTTAGAAAGTTTCACTGACTCTCAAGTGTTATAGGAAGCCTACGATCTTCACTAACTCACAGGTAAACGAAACCTGCGAGTTTAACTGACTCACGAATGCTACACAAAGCCTACGATCTTTACTGACTCACAGGTACTCGAAACCTGCGAGTTAACTGACTCACGAGTGCTACACAAAGCCTGCGATCTTCACTGACTCACAGACACTCGAAACCTCCACGCTTCATCTTGCACTCATGAGTCAGTGAAACTTTCGGGTTTTGATTACCTGTGAGTCAGTGTAGTTTGCAAGCTTAGGAAGTTTCACTGACTCTCAAGTGTTATACGAAGCCTACAATCTTCACTAACTCACAGGTAAACGAAACCTGCGAGTTTAACTGACTCACGAATGCTACACAAAGCCTACGATCTTTACTGACTCACAGGTACTCGAAACCTGCGAGTTAAATGACTCGCGAGTGCTACACAAAGCCTACGATCTTCACTGACTCACGCAAGTTCACTGGTTCGCGGGTGCTACACAAAGCCTATGATCTTCACTGACTCACAGACACTCGAAACCTCCAAGCTTCATCTTGCACTCGTGAGTCAGTGAAACTTTCGGGTTTTGAGTACCTGTGAGTCAGTGTAGTTTGCAAGCTTAGGAAGTTTCACTGACTCTCAAGTGTTATACGAAGCCTACGATCTTCACTAACTCACAGGTAAACGAAACCTGCGAGTTTAACTGACTCACGAATGCTACACAAAGCCTACGATCTTTACTGACTCACAGGTACTCGAAACCTGCGAGTTAACTGACTCGCGAGTGCTACACAAAGCCTACGATCTTCACTGACTCACGCAAGTTCACTGGTTCGTGGGTGCTACACAAAGCCTACGATCTTCACTGACTCACAGACACTCGAAACCTCCAAGCTTCATCTGGCACTCGTGAGTCAGTGAAACTTTCGGGTTTTGAGTACCTGTGAGTCAGTGTAGTTTGCAAGCTTAGGAAGTTTCACTGACTCTCAAGTGTTATACGAAGCCTACAATCTTCACTAACTCACAGGTAAACGAAACCTGCGAGTTTAACTGACTCACGAATGCTACACAAAGCCTACGATCTTTACTGACTTACAGGTACTCGAAACCTGCGAGTTAACTGACTCGCGAATGCTACACAAAGCCTACGATCTTCACTGACTCACGCAAGTTCACTGACTCGCGGGTGCTACACAAAGCCTACGATCTTCACTGACTCACAGACACGCGAAACCTCCAAGCTTCATCTGGCACTCGTGAGTCAGTGAAACTTTCGGGTTTTGAGTACCTGTGAGTCAGTGTAGTTTGCAAGCTTAGGAAGTTTCACTGACTCTCAAGTGTTATACGAAGCCTACAATCTTCACTAACTCACAGGTAAACGAAACCTGCGAGTTTAACTGACTCACGAATGCTACACAAAGCCTACGATCTTTACTGACTCACAGGTACTCGAAACCTGCGAGTTAACTGACTCGCGAGTGCTACACAAAGCCTACGATCTTCACTGACTCACGCAAGTTCACTGACTCGCGGGTGCTACACAAAGCCTGCGATCTTCACTGACTCACAGAGACTCGAAACCTCCACGCTTCATCTTGCACTCATGAGTCAGTGAAACTTTCGGGTTTTGAGTACCTGTGAGTCAGTGTAGTTTGCAAGCTTAGGAAGTTTCACTGACTCTCAAGTGTTATACGAAGCCTACAATCTTCACTAACTCACAGGTAAACGAAACCTGCGAGTTTAACTGACTCATGAATGCTACACAAAGCCTACGATCTTTACTGACTCACAGGTACTCGAAACCTGCGAGTTAACTGACTCGCGAGTGCTACACAAAGCCTACGATCTTCAGACTCACGCAAGTTCACTGGTTCGCGGGTGCTACACAAAGCCTACGATCTTCACTGACTCACAGACACTCGAAACCTCCAAGCTTCATCTGGCACTCGTGAGTCAGTGAAACTTTCGGGTTTTGAGTACCTGTGAGTCAGTGTAGTTTGCAAGCTTAGGAAGTTTCACTGACTCTCAAGTGTTATACGAAGCCTACGATCTTCACTAACTCACAGGTAAACGAAACCTGCGAGTTTAACTGACTCACGAATGCTACACAAAGCCTACGATCTTTACTGACTCACAGGTACTCGAAACCTGCGAGTTAACTGACTCGCGAGTGCTACACAAAGCCTACGATCTTCACTGACTCACGCAAGTTCACGGACTCGCGGGTGATACACAAAGCCTGCGATCTTCACTGACTCACAGAGACTCGAAACCTCCACGCTTCATCTTGCACTCATGAGTCAGTGAAACTTTCGGGTTTTGAGTACCTGTGAGTCAGTGTAGTTTGCAAGCTTAGGAAGTTTCACTGACTCTCAAGTGTTATACGAAGCCTACAATCTTCACTAACTCACAGGTAAACGAAACCTGCGAGTTTAACTGACTCATGAATGCTACACAAAGCCTACGATCTTTACTGACTCACAGGTACTCGAAACCTGCGAGTTAACTGACTCGCGAGTGCTACACAAAGCCTACGATCTTCACTGACTCACGCAAGTTCACTGGTTCGCGGGTGCTACACAAAGCCTACGATCTTCACTGACTCACAGACACTCGAAACCTCCAAGCTTCATCTGGCACTCGTGAGTCAGTGAAACTTTCGGGTTTTGAGTACCTGTGAGTCAGTGTAGTTTGCAAGCTTAGGAAGTTTCACTGACTCTCAAGTGTTATACGAAGCCTACGATCTTCACTAACTCACAGGTAAACGAAACCTGCGAGTTTAACTGACTCACGAATGCTACACAAAGCCTACGATCTTTACTGACTCACAGGTACTCGAAACCTGCGAGTTAACTGACTCGCGAGTGCTACACAAAGCCTACGATCTTCACTGACTCACGCAAGTTCACTGACTCGCGGGTGCTACACAAAGCCTGCGATCTTCACTGACTCACAGAGACTCGAAACCTCCACGCTTCATCTTGCACTCATGAGTCAGTGAAACTTTCGGGTTCTGAGTACCTGTGAGTCAGTGTAGTTTGCAAGCTTAGGAAGTTTCACTGACTCTCAAGTGTTATACGAAGCCTACAATCTTCACTAACTCACAGGTAAACGAAACCTGCGAGTTTAACTGACTCATGAATGCTACACAAAGCCTACGATCTTTACTGACTCACAGGTACTCGAAACCTGCGAGTTAACTGACTCGCGAGTGCTACACAAAGCCTACGATCTTCAGACTCACGCAAGTTCACTGGTTCGCGGGTGCTACACAAAGCCTACGATCTTCACTGACTCACAGACACTCGAAACCTCCAAGCTTCATCTGGCACTCGTGAGTCAGTGAAACTTTCGGGTTTTGAGTACCTGTGAGTCAGTGTAGTTTGCAAGCTTAGGAAGTTTCACTGACTCTCAAGTGTTATACGAAGCCTACGATCTTCACTAACTCACAGGTAAACGAAACCTGCGAGTTTAACTGACTCACGAATGCTACACAAAGCCTACGATCTTTACTGACTCACAGGTACTCGAAACCTGCGAGTTAACTGACTCGCGAGTGCTACACAAAGCCTACGATCTTCACTGACTCACGCAAGTTCACGGACTCGCGGGTGATACACAAAGCCTGCGATCTTCACTGACTCACAGAGACTCGAAACCTCCACGCTTCATCTTGCACTCATGAGTCAGTGAAACTTTCGGGTTTTGAGTACCTGTGAGTCAGTGTAGTTTGCAAGCTTAGGAAGTTTCACTGACTCTCAAGTGTTATACGAAGCCTACAATCTTCACTAACTCACAGGTAAACGAAACCTGCGAGTTTAACTGACTCATGAATGCTACACAAAGCCTACGATCTTTACTGACTCACAGGTACTCGAAACCTGCGAGTTAACTGACTCGCGAGTGCTACACAAAGCCTACGATCTTCACTGACTCACGCAAGTTCACTGGTTCGCGGGTGCTACACAAAGCCTACGATCTTCACTGACTCACAGACACTCGAAACCTCCAAGCTTCATCTGGCACTCGTGAGTCAGTGAAACTTTCGGGTTTTGAGTACCTGTGAGTCAGTGTAGTTTGCAAGCTTAGGAAGTTTCACTGACTCTCAAGTGTTATACGAAGCCTACGATCTTCACTAACTCACAGGTAAACGAAACCTGCGAGTTTAACTGACTCACGAATGCTACACAAAGCCTACGATCTTTACTGACTCACAGGTACTCGAAACCTGCGAGTTAACTGACTCGCGAGTGCTACACAAAGCCTACGATCTTCACTGACTCACGCAAGTTCACTGACTCGCGGGTGCTACACAAAGCCTGCGATCTTCACTGACTCACAGAGACTCGAAACCTCCACGCTTCATCTTGCACTCATGAGTCAGTGAAACTTTCGGGTTTTGAGTACCTGTGAGTCAGTGTAGTTTGCAAGCTTAGGAAGTTTCACTGACTCTCAAGTGTTATACAAAGCCTACAATCTTCACTAACTCACAGGTACTCGAAACCCGCAAGTTTCACTGACTCGCGAGTGTAAGATGAAGCTTACAGGTTTAGAGTACCTGTGTGTAGGCTTTGTGTAGTACTCGTGATTCAGTTAAACTTGCAGGTTTCGAGTACTCAAAACCCAGAAGCTTTAACAAAGCTTGACTGACTCACGAATGCTAGACGAAGTCCATGACCTTCACTGACTTACAGGTACTCGAAACCTGTGAACTTAACTGAGTGCAGAGCTGCAAATGTGAGTCAGACACACAAATCATCAAAACCGGAACCACGGCGTGGGGCTTGTTTTTCTCAATGCCAATTTAGCTTAAGGACTGGGGTCAGTAAAAATGAATCAAGTTTCCAATGAGGCCGCGAAGGAATTGTGCGAGTCAACTCACGATGTCACAGGTGTGGAGAGCCAGGAAGACGGTAAAAGCCCCGTTAGTCGGTCTGAACGATGCCCCGTATGCAAACTTCAAGACGTTCGACTTCAAGTACCTGTTGGCGAGAAATAGTGACAACCTTTCACACCAACATGGTTAAAAAAAAATGGTTTGGGCCCGCAGACCATTGGCATATTTCAACAAAGGTTGGGCGCCCCTGGTCTAAATGCTCCATCGTATAAAAATGGACTACAAACCCCGTTTCCATATGAGTTGGGAAATTGTGTTAGATGTAAATATAATCGGAATACAATGATTTGCAAATCATTTTCAACCCATATTCAGTTGAATATGCTACAAAGACAACATATTTGATGTTCAAACTCATAAACATTTTTTTGTGTGCAAATAATCATTAACTTTAGAATTCGATGCCAGCAACACGTGACAAAGAAGTTGGGAAAGGTGGCAATAAATACTGATAAAGTTGAGGAATGCTCATCAAACACATATTTGGAACATCCCACAGGTGTGCAGGCTAATTGGGAACAGGTGGGTGCCATGATTGGGTATAAAAACAGCTTCCCAAAAAATGCTCAGTCTTTCACAAGAAAGGATGGGGCGAGGTACACCCCTTTGTCCACAACTTGTTGAACAGTTTAAGAACAACGTTTCTCAAAGTGCAATTGCAAGAAATGTAGGGATTTCAACATCTACGGTCCATAATATCATCAAAAGGTTCAGAGAATCTGGAGAAATCACTCCACGTAAGCGGCATGGCCGGAAACCAACATTGAATGACCGTGACCTTCGATCACTCAGACGGCACTGTATCAAAAACCGACATCAATCTCTAAAGGATATCACCACATGGGCTCAGGAACACTTCAGAAAACCACTGTCACTAAATACAGTTGGTCGCTACATTTGGAAGTGCAAGTTAAAGCTCTACTATGCGAAGCGAAAGCCATTTATCAACAACATCCAGAAACGCCGCCAGCTTCTCTGAGCCCGAGATCATCTAAGATGGACTCATACAAAGTGGAAAAGTGTTCTGTGGTCTGAAGAGTCCACATTTCCAAATTGTTTTTGGAAATATTGACATTGTGTCATCCGGACCAAAGGGGAAGTTATCGACGCAAAGTTGAAAAGCCAGCATCTGTGATGGTATGGGGGTGCATTAGTGCCCAAGGCATGGGTAACTTACACATCTGTGAAGGCACCATTAATGCTGAAAGGTACATACAGGTTTTGGAACAACATATGCTGCCATCTAAGCGCCGTCTTTTTCATGGACGCTCCTGCTTATTTCAGCAAGACAATTCCAAGCCACATTCAGCACGTGTTACAACAGCGTGGCTTCGTAAAAAAAGAGTGCGGGTACTCCCCTGGTCCGCCTGCAGTCCAGACCTGTCTCCCATCGAAAATGTGTGGCGCATTATGAAGCGTAAAATACGACAGCGGAGACCTCGGACTGTTGAACGACTGAAGCTCTCCATAAAACAAGAATGGGAAAGAATTCCACTTTCAAAGCTTCAACAATTAGTTTCCTCAGTTCCCAATTGTTTATTGAGTGTTGTTAAAAGAAAAGGTGATGTAACACAGTGGTGAACATGCCCTTTCCCAACTACTTTGGCACCTGTTGCAGCCATGAAATTCTAAGTTAATTAATATTTGCAAAAAAAAAAAAAAAGTTTATGAGTTTGAACATCAAATATGTTGTCTTTGTAGTGCATTCAATTGAATATGGGTTGAAAATGATTTGCAAATCATTGTATTCCGTTTATATTTACATCTAACACAATTTCCCAACTCATATGGAAACGGGGTTTGTAGATATTGTTGATATTGTGGAGCGAGTGGTGACCTGTTCTGGACGTATCGCAGGAAATCCTGGTGCAGGACATAAAAGCGGCTCTCGTTATACTGCCCCGTGTAGTACGTCCTGGGCCTGGGGGAGAGATTAAAAAGTTAGTTTTGTGAATGACACATTTTGTTGAACAATACAATAATACCTCTGCACAAAATTTGATTTGACTTTTCCTTTTAATTTACATACATTTTAGCCCAGGGGTCTGCAACCAGCGGCTCTTTAGTGCCGCCCTAGTGGCTCCCTGGAGCTTTTTCAAAAATAAATTAAAATGGAAAATGATGGGGGAAAAACATTTTTGTTTCTGTTTTAATATGGTTTCTGTAGGAGGACAAACATGACACAAACCTTCATAATTGTTAGAAAGCCCACTATTTAACAAGTTTGTGTTTATGCTACATAGACGCCGTTTTGTCCTACTAATTTCGGCTGTCCTTTAACGCACCGTAGTTGTGTGGACTGTGACGCGACAGTTTGTTTATATGTTCCGTATTTTTCCTTCTTTATTATGCATTTTCGGCTGGTGCGACTTATACTCCGAAAAATACGGTACAACTTTCCCAGACGCTGCCGCAGAAAGACGTGTTTTATGCCACTCCTTTGTCCCATTTTGTCCACCAAATGTTTTATAATGTGCGTGAATGCACAAAGGTGAGCTTTGTTAATGTTATTGACTTGTATAGAACCTTTATTTAACCAGATAAGAAACCCATTGAGATCAAGATCTCTTTCACAAGGGTGACCTGGCCAAGAGGTCAACAGCACATGTCACAGAGCAGTTTCAAAAAAATTAATACTTTCAAACATACATTTTAAATTACATACTGTAAAAGAGAACTGTAAAACAATAAAGATGTACACCTTTTAAAAACACAGGCATTGACTTGTGTGGAGTGCTAAGCAGGCATATTTGGTCAGGGCATGACCGCAAGCTAATCGATGCTAACATGCTATTTAGGCTAGCTGTATGTACATAATGCATCATTATGCCTCGTTTGTAGGCACCGTATTTTTCGGAGTATAAGTCGCACCGGAGTATAAGTTGCACCTGCCGAAAATGCATAATAAAGAAGGGAAAAAAACATATATAAGTCGCACTGGAGTATAAGTCGCATTTTTGGGGGAAATGTATTTGAAAAAACCCAACACCAAGAATAGACATTTGAAAGGCAATTTAAAATAAATAAAGAATAGTGAACAACAGGCTGAATAAGTGTACGTTATATGAGGCATAAATAACCAACTGGTATGTTAACGTAACATATTATGGTAAGAGTCATTCAAATAACTATAACATATAGAACATGCTATACGTTTACCAAACTAATCGCTAAATCCCATGAAATCTTATACGTCTAGTCTCTTACGTGAATGAGCTAAATAATATTATTTGATATTTTACGGTAATGTGTTAATAATTTCACACATAAGTCGCTCCTGAGTATAAGTCGCACCCCCGGCCAAACTATGAAAAAAACTGCGACTTATAGTCCAAAAAATACGGTATATTTGAGCTCATTTAATTTCCTTTACTTTTGTCCTCTGTGTATTTAATTTATAATAATAATAATAGACTTTATTTGTAAAAAAGCACTTTACATTGAGCAAACAACCTCAAAGTGCGACAGTGCATTGAAAAGAAAAAATAATAATAATAAAAAGATAATAAAAAAATATAAATAAAAAATAAAAACTAGAACAGCCTAATAGCTAGAACTAGTATGCATATATCTATAAAAAAGCTTTTTTTAAAAGAAGGGTTTTTTAAGCCTTTTTTAAAAGCATCCACAGTCTGCGGTGCCCTCAGGTGGTCAGGGAGAGCATTCCACAGACTGGGAGCGGCGGAGCAGAAAGCCCGGTCTCCTTATATTTGCATGTCTCATGACACATTATCTCTATGTAATATTGGCTGCCTTTCTGATAGTTGTTTGTGTGCCATGTTGTTCCAGACCACAGCAAACGTTAACCAGCTTGCAAAAATTGTGATAATCCATTAAAAGAAGACAACCTATAGTTTTCCTTTAACTTGGACTCACACATCTAAGATCTCTCAAATTCGCGTCTATCTTTTCCCACCTTCTACGGGGCGTCGTGAGTGGCGACCCATCAGAGCTCCTGTCATGTAACCCTGTACAATGTTGTCTAATCTTAAACAGGTTTGGGCTGAAAACAACATTTTGTTGTACTTTTGTAATCACAACAAAGATCACTACATTCCAAATTATTTCAAGTGATGCGTTTTGGTGTGGCTTTTTACTTGTTTGAATGTTTATCATTGTAGCAATATGGTTGTAAAAGATTTTTTGTGATTTCTGATCGTTTGTGAGGGCACCAATATGACTTCTGTGTGTGTGCTTGTTGTTATTTAGCTTGTTAATAAAGAGATAACCCCTTGTTATGTTTGTTTTAGATACACTATTGTATAGCAGGGATTCCTAACGTTTTTGACCTCGAGGCCCAACTTTTCCACTACACAGGGGCCCGGGGACCCTCAAATATTAACATCAATCTTAATCGTGATTTTAATGGCAATCAATGATTATATCCAACCTACATAGAGTTTAACAGTATACCTTGTCCAATAATATGAAAGCATGTGTTAATCACAAATATTATTAGGTTAGGCTGATTGCAAAAATAAATAATGGCCAAATATTCTGCAAAAGAAGTGACTCATAAAAACTGATGAAAAATTAATGTACATACAATAATGCAGTAATAAAATGAATAAATGCTATCTAAATAGAACCTTGCATAAGCCCTTTTTGGGTTTCTTTTCTCACCTGCACTTATTTCTTATTACGTATTTCTCATTACTTGTCTCTATGTATTTTAACAATGTTACCTTTTGTACTGTTTATATTGTGCGAATAAATAAATAAATACAAATAAATTAATAATAAAAAATATATACTGTATGTTTCTTGAATAATCTGTCAATTAAATTAAAATGCGCATTAAAATACAGCTTCACCACTTCAGTCATAATTTTTGCACTTTGGAAACTTTTCTATGACTTTAGTTCCAGAATTCTTCTGTTTGTTTGCGATTGTCATTACTGCCACAAGTGGTGGAAAAGTGTACTACAACTGAGTACCACTGTGACCCGTATGGACTACAGCTGAGAAACAGATTTTGTCTGCCCTTTAGGGGACGCTCGCTGTTGTTTGGATACTTTACATTAGTTTTAGATGATACCACAAATGTGGGTATCAATCCGATACCAAGTAGTTACAGGATCCTACAATGGTCATATTCAAAGTCCTCATGTGTCCAGGGACGTATTTCCTGAGTTTCTAAACATAATACACATTTTAAAAAAACTGAAAAAGATTTTGTGATGATAAAAAAATATCGATGTAAAAATAGTAGTATCATGTACTTGGTATCATTACAGTGGATGTCAGGCGTAGATCCACGTGTGGCGTTTGTTTACATTGTGATGCCGCTGAGCTATTGTATCCTCCTACGGTGTGTAGTGAAAGCATGTTTAGCTATTCCTCGTCCTACAGTCCTAAAAAAAAAGGGGGGCGGGGACCAGTACTTTTTAGAGGCGGTATAGTACCGAATATGATTCATTAGTATGGCTGTACTATACCAGTACCGGTATACCGTGCAACCCTAGTTCAGAGTGTACAAACATTTAGTAAAATGTGGACTTTTGTCGAGGCTGGAAGCCATTATTCATATTTACATTGTTTCTCGGGGAGAAATTTGCTTCACAAAGCAAACTTCTTGATTTACGAACTCTGCTCAAGAACCAAGTTCGTAAATGGAGGTTCCACTGTGTATCATATTTAAATCCACATGGTTGTTATCATAACTTTTTCTTCTGTTTGCTTTTTCCCACGCAAAGGGTGAATATGACCAAGATTGACGTTCATCACCGTCTGTTTTTATACGGGCCGAGCTGCACCTTGTCTCCTTTGAGGAGTCCATCCAGCCATTGGTAGTCCTTCATGCCCTCCGGGATCATCACGTATTTGATACCCTGCAGCGGCACAAACGGGCGGTCAGTGTGAGGGCACTGGCTGGTACACCACGAACGGAGTCGCCTACCTCATCGTGGGGGGCAGACTTGTAGCCGTAGGTCTTCCAACGGGTCAAGGACGTGGTGATGGAGTGAGCCGTGTGAACGTAGACGGACGTTTTGTTCCCCACGTCGTCCTCGTAACCCTCGGTGAGGGCGCCGTTCACCCTGACACACAAAGGGAGAACCAAAGCAAAGTGAGCGTCACTTTTATTGTACACTTTCATCTTTGTGGGAACTAGGGCAGGGGCCTAGTGTAACGACAGTTGCCTGGCTTTCCTACTAGAAAAAAAAGCCGTACGTTCAAATCTTCATCATACGGAGCCCCTAAAGGGACATGGGGGGAAAAACATTTTTTTATACTTTTTATACTTTATTTTTTTTTTTTTTTAGACATGCGCACGAGAAACTTTTTATAAAATTATTTTAAAAAATTAATTATTTTTTTATTTTTTTAGACATGCATCTCGTGCGCAGGAGAAAAACTTTCTTGTGTGCACGAGAAACTTTTTGTAAAATTATCTAAAAAAAAAAAATTATAATTTATTTCTTTTTTAATTTTTTTAGACATGTATATCGTGCGCACGAGAAAGTTTGTTTTAATAAAATTATTTTTTTTTAAATTAAAAAAAATTAATTTTAAATTCTTTTAGACATGTATCTCGTGCCTACGAGAAAGTTTCTCTTGCGCACGAGATACATGTCTAAAAAAATAAAAAATAAATAAAATATTATATTAAAATTAAAAACATTGCTCCCACATGTCCCTTTAGGGGCTCCGTATCATCGTCATCATCATCATCATTTATTTTTATTCCTTTCATGAAAAAGCAAGCCACGTATTTCATTGTTTTTTGTTTCTTATACATTTCCATGATCAGAAAGGAGCAGACGGAAGAATCATATTCTACAATTTATCTGCCCCCTTTTTTAACACAAATTATTTTATATGACTTTATCACTGTTCCCTCCGCCAACACCCAAACTCCAACATACTTTTTAATTTTCGTTTAAGCATTTTCACAATGACACATCCAATCAAAATCAAAAATCAGTTTGATATAATTCCAGTTGTCTCTTTTTGTAACTCTTTTTAAATTCAAAAATATTCTTGCATCTTTTTAAGTCCTCCTTTAGAGAATTCCATGCTTTCACACCAGCAACAGACAGGCACATTTGTTTCAAGTTTGTTCGCGCTCTTGGATGTTTTAAAGTCTTCAAACAAGAACACAAATAACTTTTGTAAGTCCTTCGGAAAAACTTTATTTCTAGCTTTGAACATCACTAATAGAGTATGCAATTCTACAATGTCTTTTAGTTTTTAGATCTTTTAGTTCTCAAATCTAGAAAGCAAGCGTCTATACTACATTCATATCTTATTTGCCCCGCCTCTCATAAGCACAATAGTACTTCTCATGTATTTTGTACAAAGGTTCATTTGTTTTTTTACACAAGTTACAGTATTTTTCGGACTACAAGGCGCACTTAAAATTCTTTCATTTTCTCAAAAATCGACAGTGCGCCTTGTAACCCGGTGCGACTAATGCACAGCATGATTCTGGCTGTGCTTACCCACCAAGAAGCTATTTTATTTGGTACATGGCGTAATAAGTGTGACCAGTAGATGGCAGTCACACATAAGAGATACGCCAGTAAACAACACCAAAACTTTAAATGTTCCATTGAGAATATAGAACATTACACACGGCGTTCAAAAATCTGTCAAAATGTTTTAGTACGACTTTGGTAAGCTATGAAGCCGCACCGCTTGAAGGATTGTCGGCGCATTAAACATACGAGTATTACTATGGTGTATTTGTAATGACCTCAAAATGGCACCTATTAGCAGACTTTATCTGGCGTTTTGTTTCGCAATATTATGCAAAACCAACTTTTCTTAGCTTCTGGTACCTGCTGATCTGTATTTGGGATCTGCATAAGTACTGAAAATGTGCGCGCGTCCGCCATTGTAGTCCGTGGGGACACCGTTGTCATAAGCTTCTTCTTTTTCTCTATCTTCTTGTTATGGGACATTCATCCTCCGCTGTTGCCATTTCTAATATAAAGTAGTGTAAAGTTCTTACTTATATCTGTCAGTAAACTCGCCATGAAAGCGCTAAAACATACCGGTGTAGTGACTTTACATTATTCACTAAAGGAACTTTAGTTATTAGAGAGTTCCGGTCGGACGTTTTTTCACGGGACACATTTCCGGCCTTGTTGTTTCACTAGTGAGCCACGGATGAGGAGATGCTGCTCCGTTATTGATTGAAGTAAAGTCTGAATGTCATTAAAACACTTACATCCATCTTTTGACACTTCTCCCACTCCCGTCCTTGCACGCTACACCGCTACAACAAAGATGACGGGGGATAAGACGCTGTCGAAGGTGAGCCACGTAAATAAGACCGCCCACAAAACGGCGCATCCTGAAGCGACAGTCAGAAAGCGGCTTGAAGATGATCTGTAAAACATCATCTATGTCATGTCTGTGTGATCATGTTTTGTTTTAGTCATGTTCGGTTTGGTTTTTGGACTTTTTGTGCACTTTTGTTTGTTTTGTCACCATAGCAACCATTAGTTTTCACCTGTCACGTCACGCACCTGTTTCACGTTTTGAGTCACGCACCTGTTTTCACTAATCATGTCTGTAGTATTTAAGTTCATTGTTTTCAGTTTGTCTTTTCTGGCGACACCCCGCATTTATGCTCTGCACATTCCTGACACTTGTTATTCATGCTTCATGCCATGCCACAGTAAGTGTTTATTAGTTTTACGTCCATAGTTTTGCCTTTGTCCTAGTTTTTGTTTCATTAGCCAAGTTTTTGTATTTCCGCCCTTGTGCGCGCCTTTTGTTTGCTTCCTTTGTTTTGTAGTTTGTTAGTGTTTTAAATAAATATGTATTTACCTTCACGCCATGACCAGTCCAGCTTTACTTGGATCTCGGGAAAACAAACACACCATAGTCCACGTCCTGATAGGGCTGGCGACATCTGTCAGGACGTGGACTATGGTGTGTTTGCATGTCCTCCCCGTGACTGCGTGGGTTCCCTCCGGGTACTCCGGCTTCCTCCCACCTCCAAAGACATGCACCTGAGGATAGGTTGATTGGAAACACTAAATTGGCCCTAGTGTGTGAATGTTGTCTGTCTATCTGTGTTGGCCCTGCGATGAGGTGGCGACTTGTCCAGGGTGTACCCCGCCTTCCGCCCGATTGTAGCTGATATAGGCTCCAGCGCCCCCCGCGACCCCGAAGGGACTAAGCGGTAGAAAATGGATGGATGTTTTTTAACAGAAAATATTTTAAGTCCATCAATTTGCCTGAAATAAAAAAAAAACAAGATACTTATCTAAACTATGAACATTTTGACTGACTTCATTAATTTTATACTGAAAAATAAAATGTATTAAACTCAATAAATAATAACCAATTCAGTTTAATCAGCAACATTAACTCAGAAGTATAATATATTAAACACTTTAACCTACAAAACAAAAAGGAACAAACAATTTGTGCAGATTCTTTATCATTATCATCATTTCATCATCTGTTATTTTACATTTTATGCATTGCTTTTTATTAATATTATTCTCGCCATGTTACATTTTATTCATGTATTATTTACATGTTTTTCTACATACATTTTAACATACGCGTCATACTATTTTTTTATGGCGTTCATTTCAGTTATTCTCCAGTGCAGTGGTTCTCAAACACTTGGCTCTCCAAGTACCACCACAATGATCAACGTTAGAACACAGTAGCAGAGTAGGCCTGAATAGTCATTAAAAACGAGGCAAAAGTTTTATTTAACGAGTATATTTAATATTTTGGCCACTGTAACATTACTCACAGTTTGAACAGTAATGCTGTGTTTGAACATTTAATTAAGTGATTTTTTTTACCGGCGTACCACTAAATGGAGCCACAGTTTGCTCTTGTGTGAACACCTCAAAGTTGGCTTTTTTCCTCATACTTCAGTGCCGTGCCATTGTTTCGTTGTTGTCATTAGGGCCGCGTGTATGTGTGGGTGTTGTTGATAAATGGCTTTGGCTTTGCATAGTAGAGTTTTAACTTGCACTTGCAGATGTAGCGACCAACTGTAGTTACTGACAGTGGTTTTCTAAAGTCCTGAGCCCGTGTGGTGATATCCTTTACACGCTGATGTTGCTTTTTGATGCAGTACCGCCTGAGGGATCGAAAGTCACGGGCATTCAATGTTACGTGCAGTGATTTCTCCAGATTCTCTGAACCTTTTGATGATATTACGGACTGTAGATTATGAAATCCCTAAATTCCTTGCAATAGCTGGTTGAGAAATTATGTTCTTAAACTGTTGGGACAATTTGCTCACGCATTTGTTCACAAAGTGGTGACCCTCGTCCCATCCTTGTTTGTGAATGACTGAGCATTTCATGGAAGCTGCTTTTACACCCAATCATGGCACCCACCTGCTCCCAATTAGCCTGTTCACATGTGGGATGTTCCAAATAAGTGTTTGATGAGCATTCCTCAACTTTCTTGGTCTTTTATGCCACTTGTGCCAGCTTTTTTGAAACATGCTGCAGGCATCAAATTCCAAGAGCTAATATTTGCAAAAAATACTAAAGTTGACCAGTTTGAAAGTTAAATATCTTGTCTTTGCAGTCTCTTCAATTGAATATAATTTGAAAAGGATTTGCAAATCATTTTATTCTGTTTTTATTTACCATTTACACAACGTGCCAACTTCACTGCTTTTTGTTATATTTTTATTTAAGTTTTTTATTTTTATTTTTTAAACCTTTGTGAGGATTGCGATTGAATCTTCATTTAAACTGAGTTATGTGAGCATCCCGTCAGTCCGCATCCGAGCGAGAGTGGAAATATTACACGTGCTCAAAAAAAAAAAAAAAAAATGCCTTTACCGAAAGACGTAATCGTGTGCATCGATTTCTTTGCCCATTTTGGATGCGTTGAGGATCCCACCGTTTCCCACCACAGCGCAACGAATGCAGCCATCACCGCCTGGCTTTGGGGAGAGGAGAGGCTCCTTTGCCCTTGTGATCAACTTCACGGACGACATGACGTCTGAGAAAATAAAGGAAAAAAAACTTCAACTTTCCTTATATTTATTTATACAAGGCCAATTCCACCAAAACGGTGCCAGCGTCTCTCTTACAATAAATTGTATTTGTCTTTATGAACTCTAAATCTGGTCATTAGAGTGGGTGGAAGTGCAAAACACTTTTACATTTCATGAAACAAACCAGTTACGGAAATCTAAATAATAAAATACTACACAATTTTCAATTGCACACACCAAAATGAAACTCATAAAACACAAATATGAGTCACATACAACTTCTCTTGACAAGGTATGGGTACATGTAATTGATGATGGCATGGCGCCATGGCAAAATAAAAGCCACCACACCTTAAAAAAATTGTTTTTTTTCTCTCCATGAAAACTAATTAAAATAATACATTGTATACGGTTATCTACTGGTTTGTGTAACTGTAAAATATTTTGTCTTTTGTAATTTTGGTTTGTATAATTGTAAACTGTTTTGTAAAGTGTAATTGTACATTTGTTGAAAATGTTGGCATGGGTTGGAGCATTTAAGTGTAGCAGGATGAGGAAAAAAAATATTCTGTAGTTAGTTGAGTTAGCGGCAGCACTGTGGACCAGGGGTTAGTGCATGTGCCTCACAATACGAAGGTCCAGAGTTCAATCCCGGGTTCGGGATCTTTCTGTGTGGAGTTTGCATGTTCTCCCCGTGACTGCGTGGGTTCCCTCCGGGTACTACGGCTTCCTCCCACCTCCAAAGACATGCACCTGGGGATAGGTTGATTGGAAACACTAAATTGGCCCTAGTGTGTGAATGTGAGTGTGAATGTTGTCTGTCTATCTGTGTTGGCCCTGCGATGAGGTGGCGACTTGTCCAGGGTGTACCCCGCCTTCCACCCGATTGTAGCTGAGATAGGATCCAGCGCCCCCGAAGGGACTAAGCGGTAGAAAATGGATGGACGGATGGATGTTTTTTAACAGAAAATATTTTAAGTCCATCAATTTGCCTGAAATAAAAAAAACAAGATACTTATCTAAACTATGAACATTTTGACTGACTTCATTAATTTTATACTGAAAAATAAAATGTATTAAACTCAATAAATAATAACCAATTCAGTTTAATCAGCAACATTAACTCAGAAGTATAATATATTAAACACTTTAACCTACAAAACAAAAAGGAACAAACAATTTGTGCAGATTCTTTATCATTATCATCATTTCATCATCTGTTATTTTACATTTTATGCATTGCTTTTTATTAATATTATTGTCGCCGTGTTACATTTTATTCATTTATTCATGTATTATTTACATGTTTTTCTACATACATTTTAACATACGCGTCATACTATTTTTTCACCTTCCACCCGAATGCAGCTGAGATGGGCTCCAGCACCCCCCGCGACCCCAAAAGGGACAAGCGGTAGAAAATGGATGGATGGATGGATAGTTGAGTTAGCTACCGATCTTCCTTACAATCTTAATCTTAAAAACCTGTCATTTTTAAGTGTTTTGCCTTTTCTGATATTCATCTTGTACTTTGGTTTGTGTAAGTGTAATTTATTCAATATTTTCTTATTGTGATCTGTGTAATTGTACGTTATTTAATGTTTAACAACGCCAGAAATGTGTCCCGTGAAAACCCGTCCGACCGGAACTCTCTAAAGTTAAAACGTTGAAGTGCCAATGATTGTCACACACACACTAGGTGTGGCGAAATTATTCTCTGTATTTGACCCATCACCCTTGATCACCCTCTGGGAGGTGAGGGGACCAGTGAGCGGGAATCATTTTTTGGTGATTCAACCCCCAATTCCAACCCTTGATGCAGAGTGCCAGCAGGGAGGTAATGGCTCCCATTTTTATAGTCTTTGGTCTAATAACTAAAGTTCCATGGGTGAATAATGTAAACTCTCTACACTGGTAGTTTTGAGCGCTTCCATAGCGAGTGTACTTACAGATATAAGTTAGAACTTTACGCTACATTGGCATACCTGCCAACTTTTGAAATCAGAAAAACCTAGTAGACAGGGTCCAGGGGCCGCAGGCCCCGGTAGGTCCAGGACAAAGTCCTGGTGGGGGGTTTGCCCCCCGACGCAAAATGATTATTAGCATTCAGACAGGTTAAAATGTTGCTAAAACCATCACTTTTCTATCAGTCACAGTGACTTTTCAAAACAAAAATATTACAGCAAAAATCATATGGGTTGATTGACATGTTTATTCTGTAAGCTAACTTCAATAGTTTGAAATTATTTTGACAGTTAATGCCAGTTATCCTGTCAACCTTTCACAAGACTTCAATTTGTTAATTGAAAGTATAAACAGTATAAACACTTTTTACAGTAAACAAATGGTAAAACAGTACTAAACAATTCCATTAAAAAAAAAATTGGTGTCATTATTAACTTTCTGTCCAAGCTTGTATAATCTACTGCCTTGTTCAATTGTAAAAAATATTCTGTGCCTAAAATTCACATTTCTATCACAATTATCATACTGTAAACATGGTAAGCTAACTTCATTAAAATTAATAGTCCTGTCAATAGCATGGAATTACAATTCAAATGTAGTTTTTTTGTAAGCCTTTCAAAAGAATTCAAAATATGAAAAATTAATGAAAATTAATTTAAGCCATCAGACACTTGAAAAGTGGCACATCACATCTCTAATGTAATCATTTGAACTTTTCAACAGAAATAGCACTGCAAAAATATTAAGGACATAATTCTGTATTTTGGTAGTTATGCTGTCAACCTTTAACAAGATTTCTTCAACTTGGACTTGAAAGCATAAATAGTACAAACACTTTTAACAGTATAACAGTACTAAACAATTCCAATAGATAACATTGGTGTCATTACCTTTTTGTGGCTAAAATCCAAATTTATTCTATCAGATTGATCATACTGCAAAAATGATATGGTAACTTTATGATAAATTTACTTCATTAAAATGTAATTCAATAGCATCATAAATAAAACTTCGGCATTTATCACATCCAAAGAATCTGTTTGGGCGACGAAAAACGTTGAAAGTTTTCCACTTGTATCGCTAGCAACGGCATTAGACTTGTGTTTTTTTGTCCCAACGTGGTCTTTTACATCGCTAATTCCTCCGTGTCCGATCGAAAAATCTTGTCTGCACAAGGTGCAATTCGCGTAGTTTTCACCCTTTTTGGAACGGATAATTATTCCCGGATAGGCTTTTGAATATTCTTCACGGAATGACTGCAGTTTTCTTTTCGGTTTAAGACTCGTTTGCGATTTTTCTCCGGCTGATTCCATGATCGTTCGCTCGTTTGGAAACAATGGCAACTGGTGCCTCGTGCTTGACAGCGGTGCTATAAATAGCCTCGCGCATGGCATTCGGAATGGCTCGATAGGAAGTTACGGGAAGCAGTGTCGATTGTCATTGTTGTTACGCGATTTCGTGAATAAAACTTAAAAAAAAAATTAATAATTTAATTAATGAAAAAACGTATTTTTAATCACTGCAACCGTAACCCGGAATAGGTTGATGAAAACCGTACTAATTACGGGAAAACCGGAGTAGTTGGCAGGTATGCATTGGGCAATTCATTTCAGTGGGAATTTCACAAAACATTGGGAATTTCGGAAAATCCTGGAATTTTTTTTAACTTGGAAAAATTATAATTGGAATTTCCACAATGGTGGAATGTCTTGAAGTTGGTACTTTCCCATTTAAACAAAAAAATGCATGTCTCCTGACTCAGGAGACATGCACATATAAATTAAATACACAAATGAGCTCAAATATACCTACAAACGAGACATAATGATACAACATGTACATACAGCTAGCCTAAATAGCATGTTAGCATTGATTAGCTTGCAGTCTCGCACTGACCAAATATGCCTTGCTTAGCACTCCATAGAAGTCAGTAACACCAACAAAGCTCACCTTTGTGCATTCACGCACAGCATGAAACGTTTGGTGCACAAAATGAGACAAAGGCGTGGCATAAAACACGTCTTTCTGCGGCAGCGTCGGGGAAAGTTGGACATGTAAAGAAAACTGCTGCGTCACAGTCCACACAACCTTGTTGAGTTCAAGGTCCGCCGAAATGAGTAGGACAAAACGGCGCTCGCAAAATAGTCTCATCAGTGAAGCATAAACACAAACATGCTAAACAGTTGTCTTTCTAACAATTAGGAAGGTTTGTGTCATATTTGTCCTCATACAGAAAGTAATTTTAACTTCTTAAGGCCCAATATACCATGAATTGATTTACGTGGACCCCGACTTAAACAAGTTGAAAAACTTATGTTAGCATTTAGTGGTTAATTGTACAGAATATGTACTGAACTGTGCAATCTACTAATAAAAGTTTCAATCAATCAATCACATTGTTTACATGCTTTTTTTATTTCTCTTTGCTATTTGGGCTTATTTACGAAGCCCCTAAAGGGACATGGGGGAAATATATTTTTTAATATATATATATTTTTTTTTTTAGACATGTATCTCGTGCGCACGAGAAACTTTTTATAAAGTTATAAAAAAAAATTAAAAAATAATATATATTTTTTAGACATGTATCTCGTGCGCACGAGAAACTTTTTATAAAGTTATAAAAATAAAAAATAAAAATTATATATATTTTTTTAGACATGAATGAGAAACTTTATCATGCGCACGAGATACATGTCTAAAAAAAATTTTTTTTAAAATTTTTTTTTTATAACTTTATAAAAGTTTCTCTTGCGCACGAGATACATGTCTAAAAAATATATATATTTTTTTTTTTTAAATGTATAACTTTATAAAAAGTTTCTCGTGCGCGCGAAAAAACTTTTTATAAAGTTATAAAAAAAAAACATTTATAATTTTTTTTTAGACATGTATCTTGTGCGCACGAGAAATTATCTCGTGCGCACGAGAAACTTTTTATAAAGTTATAAAAAAAAAATTAATATAATATATATTTTTTAGACATGTACGACCGATACGACATGCACGAGAAACTTTTTATAAAGTTATAAAAAAATTAAATAAATTATATATTTTTTTTTAGACATGAATGAAAAATTTTATCATGCGCACGAGATACATGTCTAAAAAAAAATTATTATTATTATTTTTATAACTTTATAAAAAGTTTCTCTTGCGCACGAGATCGTTTCTCGTGCGCACGAGAAAGTTTCTCGTGCACGCGAAAAAACTTTTTATAAAGTTATAAAAAAAAAAACATTTATAATTTTTTTTTTAGACATGTATCTTGTGCGCACGAGAAATTATCTTGTGCGCACGAGAAACTTTTTATAAAGTTATAAAAAAAAATGTTAAATACTATATATTTTTTAGACATGTATCTCGTGCGCACGAGAAACTTTTTATAAAGTTATAAAAAAATATATATATATATATATTTTTTTTAGACATGAATGAGAAATTTTATCATGCGCACGAGATACGTGTCTAAAAAAAAATTATTATTATTATTATTTTTATAACTTTATAAAAAGTTTCTCTTGCGCACAAGATCGTTTCTTGTGCGCACGAGAAAGTTTCTCGTGCGCGCGAAAAAACTTTTTATAAAGTTATAAAAAAAAAAACATTTATAATTTTTTTTTTAGACATGTATCTTGTGCGCACGAGAAACTTTCTCATGCACACGAGATACATGTCTAAAAAAAAAAAATATTATTATTATTATTTTTTTTTTTATAACTTTATAAAGAGTTTCTCTTGCGCACGAGATCGTCTCTCGTGCGCACGAGATACATGTCTAAAAAAAAATTAAAAAAAATTAAAAATTATTTAAAAAAAAATGTTTTCCCCTATGTCTCTTTAGGGGCTCCGTACTTATTGGACCCTAATTAGAATAAAACTAAGAATCATCTTTTGATATGATGTACTTAGTCCATAAGTACACAAACGTGTACTTCATGTTTAGTGACATGCTAATTCTTAATTTTACAATTTTTTTCCCCAAATTCCATTGTATGTTATACTCTTCTGACACCACCAGATGGCAGTATAAGTGTCCACATATGCGGCCATAAGACCCCAATTCAGTAGTGTACACAATTTTGGAAATAAGAGCTAAAAGGTGCTGTCCACGCATGTGGCCACCCTTAAACATAAAATATATTCCCTCCCCCCCCCCCCAATCTTTTTTTCATTTTAATGTATTTAAAAAAAAACTCCAGGCAGCCACTAGGGCGGCGCTAAAGAGCCACGGGTTGCCAACCCCAGCAGCTTGGGATAAAATGGTCTGGCATGTTGGCAATTATGTTTCTTTGTTTTGTTTTTATTTTTATTTTTGGGGGGGCAATTATGTTAATGACATCATTTTCATCAGGGCATTGTTTGTGGCCGCGCACGCAACGAGTATGATGATGGGATTAAGAGTCAAACATGCGTACCGTCGTAAGTGAAGCCCATGAAGCCATAGGGACTTCTGAAGTGAGAGAGTCTGTTCCACTCGCTCATGTTGATGTTGTCTTTGTGCAGGAACAAGCGAATGTTGGGAAGGAATGCCTTCCTGAAGCTCTCATCCTGGGAATTCCTGAGGGATTGTTGGCACGTCTAGGTAAAAAGAAGAAGAAAAAAAATGGCAGCACGTTTAGTTGTTAAATGATTCAATTCAGTCACTTCTCTTCTTCTCTCTTACCGACTGTCTGGGTGCAGCATCCTGGTTGTAAACGTCGTCTAACTCCCACACTGGAGACTTTGAGAAGTTTTGTGGCAGCAGGATGGGCATGGGGGTCTCGGGATTGGTCCCTTGCTCACTTTCCACCTTTGTGGGGCGAGTGGAGGTCACCGTTGAGTCGTACTTTGCTTCACTGAATACCGTGGAGCTTCCCTCCTGAGCCCAGCCGGTGGCATTCGTCTCGGACCAACGGCCCGCCGGGACCAGATCCAATTTCCTTGAGAAAGTGGTCCAGGTAGGTGGACTATAGTCGGGAGAAAAGAATGTGAAATAATGAATAAGCCCCAGCAAGGGTGTCTAATGTTTTGCCCACAAAGAGCAGCAGACTGGAAAAATGCAACATGTTTTAAAAAAGCTGGCACAAGTGGCAAAAAAGACTGAGAAAGTTGATGAATCATCATCATCAAACACTTATTTGGCACCTCCCACAGGTGAACAGGCCGATTGGGAACAGGTGGGTGCCATGATTGGGTATAAAAGCAGCTTCCATGAAATGCTCAGGTATTCACAAACAAGGACGGGGCGAGGGTCACCACTTTGTGAGCAAATGCGTGCATCAGAAAGTGACATCGGTGTGTAAAGGATATCACCGCATGGGCTCAGGAACACTTCAGAAAACCGCTGTCGGTAACGACAGTTTGCCGCTACATCTGTAAGTGCAAGTTAAAACTCTACTGTGCGAACGCGAAAGCCATTTATCAACAACACCCAGAAAAATGTCGCCGGCTTCGCTGGGCCCGAGCTCATCTAAGATGGACTGATGCAAAGTGGAAAAGTATTCTTTGGTCTGACGAGTCCATATTTTAAATTGTTTTTTGGAAACTGTGGACGTCGTGTCCTCTGGACCAAAGAGGAAAAGAACCATTCGGATTGTTATAGGCGCAAAGTTCAAAAGCCAGCATCTGTGATGGTATGGGGGTGTATTAGTGGGTAACTTACACATCTGTGAAGGAACCATTAATGCTGAAAGGTACATACAGGTTTTGGAGCAACATATATTGCCATCCAAGCAACGTTATCATGGACGCCCCTGCTTATTTCAGCAAGACAATGCCAAGCCACATTCTGCACGTGTTACAACAGCGTGGCATCATAGGAAAAGAGTGTGCGTACTAGACTGGCCTGCCTGTAGTCCAGACCTGTCTCCCATTGAAAATGTGTGGCGCATTATGAAGCCTAAAATACCACAACGGAGACCCCCGGACTGTTGAACAACTTAAGCTGTACATCAAGCAAGATTGGGAAAGAATTCCACATGAAAAGCTTCAAAAATGTGTCTCCTCAGTTCCAAAACGTTTACTGAGTGTTGTTAAAAGGAAAGGCCATGTAACACAGTGGTAAAAATGCCCCTGTGACAACTTTTTTGCAATGTGTTGCTGCCATTAAATTCTAAGTTCACGATTATTTGCAAAAAAGTTTCTCAGTGTGAACATTAAATATCTTGTTTTTGCAGTCTATTCAATTGAATATAAGTTGAAAAGGATTTGCAAATCATTTTATTCTGTTTTTATTTACCATTTACACAACTTGACAACTTAACTGGTTTTGGGTTTTGTATATTATATATCTGTATTTTATTTCTAAGACAGTATATAATCATATATCATAATCAAAAAAGCAATTATTTAAAGAAATAAATCATGTAATTAATACTATATATAATATTCAATTTCTAGTTTAATAAAACTACCGTATTTTCCGCACTATAAGGCGCACCTAAAAACCACAAATTTTCTCAAAAGCTGACAGTGCGCCTTATAACCCGGTGCGCTTTATATATGGATAAATATTAAGATTCATTTTCATAAAGTTTCGGTCTCGTAACTACGGTAAACAGCCGCCATCTTTTTTCCCGGTAGAACAGGAAGCGCTTCTTCTTCTACGCAAGCAACTGCCAAGGTAAGCACCCGCCCCCATAGAACAGGAAGCGCTTCTTCTTCTACTGTAAGCAACCACCCGCCCGCGTAGAAGAAGAAAAAGCGCGCGGATATTACCGTACGTTTCATTTCCTTTGTGTGTTTACATCTGTAAAGACCACAAAATGGCTCCTACTAAACGACAGGGATCCGGTTCATGAAAAGACGCAATCTCTCCATCCGCACACGGATTACTATTTCACAGCAACTGATATTCCTGTGAACCGCACTGTGGATACAACGGGAGCACGTACGGTGAATATTTGCACCACAGGGAATGAGAAGTCATCCTTCACTGTGGTTCTAGCTTGCCATGCTAATGGCCAGAAACTTCCACCCATGGTGATATTCAAAAGGAAGACCTTGCCAAAAGAGACCTTTCCAGCCGGCGTCATCAAAAAAGCTAACTCGAAGGGATGGATGAAGAAAAGATGAGCGAGTGGTTAAGGTAAGTTTAAGTTTACGCGAAGAGGCCGGGTGGCTTTTTTCACGCAGCTTCGTCCATGTTGATATACGATTCCATGCGCGCCCACATCACGCTGGTTTTAATATATTATTAAAGTTTGACTGACCTATTTGACTGTTTTTTTGACATTCCTTTAGCGCAGTTAGATGCGGCTTACAACACGGGGCGGCTTATAGGTGGACAAAGTTTTGAAATATGCCGTTCATTGAAGGCGCGGCTTATAACCCAGGGCGCCTTATGGTGCGGAAAATACGGTATATTTAATATAGCACTTTTTAAAAAAAAAAGCTTTATATATGAACACAGATACAGTTTGCAGTGAACATCCCAGTCAACAAAGTAAAGACTTTATAAACAAGTTGTGACAATGTTTCATCGCCTGCTGCAAAACATCAAATAGTTTTCTCCTTCACTGTATACTTTTAGTGTGGGGACAAGTGTCTCCAATATTGTCAACACCTGTCTCCATCTAAACACAGCAGTGCACTCTTAAACACACGGCCGGAAGCGAGGGAAAATGAGGTTAAAGCAAGCGCTTGGCTCTGTTTACTCCGAGGGGAAATCTCCGGAGCAAAGTCTGTGTAGTTAGTCAGCCATGATTATCAAGTCAAACGACGCTAGTGCGCATGCGCTTGACTTCCTGTTGCCGAAAATGCATTAAAAAAAATCGTTTTTTCGGTAATTAGAAAATTAAACGGTATAACTAACCGTCGGGGGTTTTATCGCAAATTATCATTATACCGTTTACCGTTACATCCATAGTCCATTAACAAGTAAAAAAGCAAGGGTGGTCACGGCATGTTCTTGCTGCAAATGTTG
The DNA here is from genome assembly GCF_033978685.3 of Nerophis lumbriciformis. Taxonomy (NCBI): domain Eukaryota; kingdom Metazoa; phylum Chordata; class Actinopteri; order Syngnathiformes; family Syngnathidae; genus Nerophis; species Nerophis lumbriciformis. Next base: position 15,021,891 of record NC_084586.2, on the reverse strand, counting down.
GTCAAGTTTTTGGGGCATCACGGCAAAAGACGAGGGCGGTCGCAGCACTTTCCGCAGTTGACGCGGTTAAATTGGCTGCTAGGGCTCACTTTAGACACCTTATACCTAAAGTACCTCACCTGGCCCGCCGGACATTCCCCCAAAAATGTTTTAGCTCTTTAAGATCGAAACTGTAGCTGCCATTATGAAGTGCAGTGATGTTTTCAAATTAGCTTGAACTATACAAAGTATTTCAATGGTTTGAATCTGTGCTTTTGCATGATATACTGGTTACTATGGTAATCTAATTAGTTACTATGGTAATCTAATTGTCAGAATAATTGTATCTAAGTTATCACAAAACTTTGTGTTGAAATGAGTTCCCGGCGAGAAGACAAAAGCTGTCTTTGAACCTACCAAGAAGAAGGCTTGTAAAACTCCACTGTTGTAGGATGGGAAGCAACATGAAGGTGTTCTGTTTCTTTCATGTATTGTAATCAACGGAAAGCTATCGTCTAGACCCAAGAACTACAAAGCGAAGAGGAAGCAGGGCCTGACTCCCCTCAAGGCGACCTTTTCTGTGAACTGTTTTACGACCTTTTCCGTGAACTCTTTTACGACCTTTTCCGTGAACTCTTTTACAACCTTTTCCGTGAACTCTTTTACGACCTTTTCTTTGAACTGTTCTGTAACCAAAGACGATGGCTGTTTACGACCCCCTCCCTTAGAAACAGCTGTCGCCATGTAATCAGGGAAAGTCCAAATAAAAAAGGTGGCGTACAATCTTTCGCCAAAGCGTGCTGGAGACTGTACAAGAGTACAGCCCAGACGTTTCTCCTCAAATTGAGTCAAATTTTATTCCGTCTCTTATTAATTATTTGCCTCTTGTCTTGTTTAACAGATGTCATCAGTGTTTGAACCTGACACTAATTACTTACTATGGTAATCTAAGTCACAGCAGCTTAAACGAGGCACCAAGCAGTGTGGGTGGGGAGCGTTTCCACAGAGTGCTTCCAGAGTGGCCAGCCTGAAATGCGTGGGAGGAGATTTTTACAACAAAGTTCTAAAGCTTAGTGATATATCAGATTGTAGGTGGATTTATTTTACCCTTCGCGTTCATATTTCGCTGTGTTTGTTGGATTTTTGTTGTGTTTTGCTTAATTGTAAAATATTTTGATCGAGAGGGAGGGTGACGTTCATATGATGTCAATATTCAGTGTTTTATCGTTCGTAGTTAATATTGTAAATCCCACATTCTGTATTTTCATGTACATTCTGGGTGTCTCATTCAGTAAGTGTTTTAAGGCGGTCTGTCATAAAATTTTTAGCATTCAATCAGACATGATTGTGAGGTTTTGTATTAGTGTTCCTAAAAATCAGATATGCCAACCCCCAGACACATTTTTTTCTCTAAGTTTCGCCCCCACCCTAGTCAAAATAATTGCCCAGGCCAGCCTTAATGGGAGCAAAAAAAGGATATTTACCTTATGTCACAGGATAACTGTGACTGATGCGTCACGAAAAGAACAACGGCGATCAAGAGAGCAACCAGCAAATTCCAAGTCTTGCAAATGGCCATCACCTTGCATCTGACTGAGCGTACTGGATATGGCACCTGTAACACCACCACTGACAGGGCAAGGCCTACACACACATGTGCAAACACACCCACACCCAATTATTATTCCTGCAGTCATGGAATAGAGTGCATATTTGGCATCAAATACGCAAGCGTGACGAAAACACAGGCGTCAACTCTGTTCGGTGCAGTTGATAGTCATGACGATTTATAAATACCATGTTAAGAATAGGTGCATACCAGTGACGTGCAGTCACTAGAGGCAGGTGAGGCGCGGCCTCACCTACCATCATGAAAAGAAAAAAAATGTAAAAAGAAAAACAATTAATTAAATTGTTATATGTATCCAGTGATTATACTATAAAGTTATTTTCCATTTAACTTCACCAGTTTTAGATTATTTTTATTCAAAATCGCTGAATTTTCACATTTGCCGTTCAAATACTGAGAAGAGACGGTGCGGTGAACAGCAGCCAGTTGAGGCACGTCACTCAGTGCCTCAACATGGATTCCAGACTCGGCTAACTGCTGGCCTGCTGTGCAGTGAGACCGTATTGCTATATGAATTATATTATACGTTTCCATAGTTTAGTTAGCTGAGGTATATAATGTACAGTGTATTTTGTCAACAACTGTATGTGTGTAACGTATTTCTTGTGCTGAGCGATCATAAAACGGCTGCAAAAGACGCACTGGCTGCGGCTCCAGTAATCCCGCCTCCTGCACCCCCGCCGTAGAATTGTTATATCAACTAAAGCCCACACTTAAACTTTCCACGTGCAAGACTGAATCTATTTAAAAAAGTTATTCCATAAGAAGCCAAAAAGTGCAAAAACAATAATGTTCGTGTTGGAGGAGTTGTGAATGACTGCAGGGCCACAACATTAGGTACACCTGCAGACTGCAGGTGCACCTAATTCACAACTCCTCCAACACGAACATTATTGTTTTTGCACTTTTTGGCTTCTTAATAAATAACTTTTGTAACCTATTTTCATGGGCTTTCCTCTTTGTGATGTTAAGTTCCTGTTATGCGCTGTTATACAGTATATGCCTTGAGCTCTTATTTTGAAGGCGCTAAGAGCGGAAGTGATGACACGGAGTGGAGCGGAAGTTTTTGAAAGAAGGTAAATAAAGTGGTCCTCGTGTAAACTGGAGCCTCCATGTTTGTTATTTTGTAGTTTCATACAGTATAGGCAACATTTATAAACCCTCGGTTACACTTTTTAAAATAGATTCAATCTTGCACGTGGAAAGTTTAAGTGAGGGCTTTAGTTGCGGCGCATGGACTTAATTTATAAGTAAAGGTAAGACCATAATAACGTTTTTTTTTATTAAATGTGCTTTTTTGTGTGCTACAGTTTGTATGTGTAAAGTTAAAGTACCAATGATTGTCACACACACACTAGGTGTAATGAAATTTGTCGTCTGCATTTGACCCATCCCCTTGATCACCCCCTGGGAGGTGAGGGGAGCAGTGGGCAGCAGCGGCGCCGCACCCGGGAATCATTTTTGGTGATTTAACCCCCAATTCCAACCCTTGATGCTGAGTGCCAAGCAGGGAAGAATGCTGGTATGAGCTTTTAAACATAACCCGTTAACTGCTGCCAATAAAATGGTGAATAAGATACTCTTTAGGCTTCATATGTTTGTAAATCTGACTGTGATGAAGTCAGTGCCTCACCAGCCATCAACTTCACCGCACGTCACTGGTGCATACAGTACAGGCCAAACATTTGGACACGCCTTCTCATTCACAACACAACTGATGGTCCCAACCCCATTGATAGAGCAAGATTTTCCACTAATCGACCAGGAAACATGTTACCGTATTTCCCGGACCAAATGTAAAAGACTTCCTTGTGGTGTGAATAACATGTAATGATGGTTCTTTGGTCAAAATGTTGCGTAGATGATGTTTTACAGATCATCTTCAAGTCACTTCAGGATGCCCCGTTTTGCGGGCGGTCTTATTTACGTGGCTCACCTTCGACAGCGTCTTCTCCCCGTCATCTTTGTTGTAGCGGTGTAGCGTGCAAGGACGGGAGTGGAAGAAGTCTCAAAAGATGGATCTAACAGTTATAATAACATTCAATCAATAACCGAGCAGCGTCTCGTCATCCGTGGCTGACTAGTGCAACAACAACAACGCCGGAAATGTGCCCCCTGAAAAACAGTCCGACCGGAACTCTCTAATAACTGAAGTTCCTTGGGTGAATAATGTAAACTCACCATACCGGTATGTTTTAGCGCTTTCATGGCGAGTTTACTGACAGATATAAGTAAGAACTTTACACTACTTTATATTAGAAATGGCAACAGCGGAGGATGAATGTCCCATAACAAGAAGATAGAGAAAAAGAAGAGGTTTATCGACTACAAATTTTCAGGACTTATGCAGATCCCAAATACAGATCAGCAGGCACCATCCTACTCAGTGGCCTGGTGGTTAGAGTGTCCGCCCTGAGATGGGTAGGTTGTGAGGTCAAACCCCGGCCGAGTCAGACCAAAGACTATAAAAACGGGAGCCATTACCTCCCTGCTTGGCACTCAGCATCAAGGGTTGGAATTGGGGATTAAATCACCAAAAATCAAAAGACACATTTTGGGCCATTTTTTCTATTTTTATTTCTGAAACAAAACTATTTAATGAGACTTTTGTAAATAGGACTCCTGCTGAACAAGGATGTTAGCGTTATGCTAAAAACATGCTAAACGCAAAGAAAACGCTTAAATACTGCTTCCGGTTCAATTTGTCATCACACAGATAAACACTCATTTTCGTATTTTGGATGAACATGAATTTGATTTTTGTGTTTATCTGGGGAAAAAA